>NC_091744.1:46720216-46747716 GCF_043380555.1 Nothobranchius furzeri | reverse complement strand
CCACAATTTAAAAAACGGCCATTATTCACCTCCGCCAACCCCGACACCGGCCAAAATATGATACCCGGCAGTTAATTAAATACAGGCTAATATTAGAAGATTTACGATATATATATATATATTTACAACAAATTTTATATCCATCCATTTTCTTAACCTGCTTTTCCACGCAGGGTCGCGGGGGGCTGGTGCCTATCTCCAGCTGTCTTCAGGCAAACAGGCGGGGTACACCCTGGACCAACCCAGTCCATCGCAGGACAAACAGCCAATGCACACACACTCACACCTAAGGACAATTTAGGGAAACCAATCAAACTGACATATTATTGGACTGTCAAACAAAGCCGGAGTGCCTGGATGGAACCAACGCATGCACAGGACAGGACAGGACAGAACATGCAGACTCCTTGCAGAGAGACCCCAGGCCTGGATGTGAAGCTCACTGTACCACTGTGCAGCCCATATATATATATATATATATATATATATATATATATATATATATATATATATATATATATATATATATATATAATTATTATTATTTGTGTGTGTGTGTGTGTGTGTGTGTGTGTGTGTGTGTGTGTGTTGAGACAAGGTAAATGAAAATCTGTCTTGTTCTTCTTCGTGTATGCGTAACAAAAACAGATTGTTCTATTGTTTCAAATCCAATTAAAAAAACTAATGAATATTTAGATCAAAACAATCTTAGGAACATCAAGGCGAAACTGATGCCTGTTTAATCAGATGACGAGTGACATGTTTTACATCATTAAATCTGTTCTCCATAGTGGGAGCTACAGAAATCTAGACGTAGCATTCTGAAATGAATGTAAAAAGATTTGTGGAAAAGTGGGCGAGTGAAGTAGTTTGAACTAGTTTTGACATAACACTGTACTCTATATTTTATTCATGCACTCTGTACACTTACATAGGATGCATGTAAAAAAAACGTTCTGCTGGGACTCGGTCATGATAAGTCAGGCGGTTTCAGTCGCTCCATATGCTGGCAGGGGTGCAGCAGTCCATGGGGGTTAGTGAGGCTTTTTTTTTCTCTCCTCATTTTTCCTTGGAAACACTTGTGTTTTATATTTGTGCCGTGCCACACATTCTTTAGAATTCATGGGGGAGGAAGAGGATGAAACTTCTGCTATTTACAGTTTTTCTGTCTGATCGTGCAAAGCTTTCTTCACAGCTACAGCTGCAGAATGCAAATTAATGAGCTTGTTTTTGGGGATCAGTAGCTCTATCTTTGCTCAGAGTGTGCGCGGACATCCTGGAGTGTTTTCAATATAACGTCTCACCTATGAGGGTTGAAATAGAAACAGGGAGTCCGGGTGGCTCTCCACTCATCATTCGGCTCAAGTTTTTGCTTTGTCATAAGACATTTATATCTGGAAGGAACAATTAGCAGAGAGGGCTTAGATTTCCCCGCTGTGGCCTCGGGTTTGGTCTTCCTGTAGGTGCAGATCGACCTCAGTCAGATTCATTGATTGGAGCCAGATCATTTGCACCCTTAACCTCACAAAATCTCTAAACTGAAACCTTTGGTTGTTGGTGTTCATCCCAAATTAAACAACTCAACATGGTGTTGTGTAATGGATGGGGGGTGTAAGGTGGAGGTGGCGTTCCAGCGCCGGAGACTTTAATTTCACATTCTCTCATCCTTGAAGTGCTTATCTTTTTAACGATGCAGAGAAGAGACATCTGTTTGGATCACTGAGCTGTACGGGCACTCTCTGGGGGGCTTTGAATCATCCACGGAAATCTAACAAGCAAAGATACTATTTTTGTCAATTCTCTCTTCTTGTGTTTTTCCTGACCTCCTAATTCTTCAGCATCACACCCCTGGGCTTCATGAATGCAGTTCAGCTTAGGAAGGTAAATGTTCTGCAGATGTTTTATTTTACTGCTCCAGGAGTGCCCCTCTGTCTCTCCATAAACCTGGGCTGTTGTGAAAACCTCGTTTACCATGAATTCCCCAAATTCCTAAAACTTTCAAACCTCATATATTTTAAAACGCCTCACACGTCTTTGGACTCTTGGGTTTTGAGATGCTAGCCCTCAAGGGGGGACATTTACAGTGCCTTTAACACACACACACACACACACACACACACACACACACACACACACACGAACTTCACCCCCTGCGATGGATTCCAGATCAGGAATTTAATGCATTTCTGTTTCGCATCACCTCTCAGAAATGCAGCACGCGTGCCACAAAACCTCACAACCTCAACCTGATGATTATTATGAGGATGGATAAAGAGAGAGTGATGATGGGATGCAGACGCTGCTGGGGGTTGTGGGGGAAGGGGGGTGCACTGGGAGGGATGGGAGGCATAGAAGTAAACATAGAGCATCCGGTACTCGACTTGACATTAATGACCAGGCCAGGCTTGCTGCATGAAGCGGTGTCGGTGCAGCTGTGGTATGCGCCAAGCGCATCTGGACCACAGATTTTTTTGTGGAGTGTGTTTCGTGTGTGTCTGTGTTTGTTTGGTCCGTCTCTTCTCTACCAAATTAACAACTGTTGCACGATACAGGGAGAGGATGGAGTGAATTAACATTGCTGGGGACCTTAGAAGGGGAGCTGAATACCACAGAAGATTTTTAAGGTAGCATCATCCACGAAGAGATTAGATTCACAGTCAGGAGATGAAGAGTCCATCACATACAGACTGGCCCCTGACCAAGACAGCTGAGGCAGTCCAGATACTTAAATTAGCGGAAAGCATGTAGTTTTTGTAGTTTTATAAAAATACACCTGTTCACTTTAGACTATTTGTCATTAAAGGTGTGCATCACTGAAAACCCATTTGTTAAAGATTGTTTCGGATTATAATCAGTCACTGAGTTTTTCATGCAGGCTAAACATGAAAATAGTCTCCTACACCCATCTCCTGCATAAGCTTCTGATGGTGAAACTATGATTAGAAAATCCTCATAGATCTACGTCACACTGTCACTGAACATTCATGCTGACCCATCTTGGCTTGCGACGGGTTTAGCGTCCAGCAGAGAACATCTCGGCTAGTAGCAGCCATTAGCATCAGCAACTCCACCACACAGCAGAACTCCTCCAGGCTTGTGTTGTTTGTGGAGATAAATCATCAACATTGCAAACAGAGTCAGCAGTAGAGTTGGGTGCCATTATCCAATCAGAGGCGAGATGCCAAATCCTGCCGTCTGGACCTGCTTTCTCCTCCAGCTCTCCGTGCTGAAACGTGCATCGTGGCGTATTTTCATGTGTTTAGCAACAGAACACCACTGGTGTGAGAGGCTCACTGCCCAATACTATCAGAGAAGGAGAAACAGCAGGCTGCCACCGCTTCTCCTTAAGGACAAACTACCAGAGTCCCAATAAAAATAAACACCATATGAAGTCACAGACAACAACAAGACATTTGGATCAAGAAAACAGCGACTGATGTTTAGCGCTCTCTCGGTTCCTCTGGTAATGCAAGATTTCTGGTTCTGGTGGACGTGGATCCAGGGAAGCTACACGAGGGAAGGGGTGAGTGTTTCATAACCATGTTTGCACTCAAAACCTACCTTGTTTGAAGATTTGCCATAACAGCTTTAAAATGTTTTACATAAACCAAAGACCTAGTATTACTTTTACACAATCATAATGTTTCCTTTAAACCTACAACATCTGACACATTAGGTCATACACCTTTTGCAGAGTAATGGTTTGACTGAAGCTCAGTTTCAGCTGTGGTCGCCATGGTGAGCCTGTGACAAAACTGGCATCAGCTTTAACATTTCTGGTAATCTAGGATCTCTTTTACACATAGATGATCACAACGCTAGGTCTCTATGTACTTTTGGTGTTTATAGGAGAAAGCTACTGGCGTTGGAATTTTCTGAAGAAGAATTTTCACCTTTTGTGACAAATACAGTCAGTAAAAAATTAAGTATTCTTGAGTAACAAGCTTGAAAGAGTGATCTATGCCTTTATCGGCTCTAGACTTGATTAATGTAATTCTTTACTGATGGGAGCAAGGAAAGCATCCTTAAACAGGCTGCACTAAAACAACAACAGCCTTCCCCATCGGGAGTCAAGATGGGTGAATCCATAACATTAAGTGACAGTGTGACGTAGATCTGTCAGGCTTTTCTAATCCTAGAGTTTTACCATCTATTTTCTACACCCAACAAAAATATAAACGTAACACCTTTGTTTCTGCTCCGATTTTTCATGAGATGGACCTAAAGATCTAAAATTCATTCCAGATACACAATATCACCATTTCTCTCAAACATTGTTCACAAATCAGTCTAAATGTGTGATAGTGAGCACTTCTGCTTTGCTGAGATAATCCATCCCACCTCACAGGTGTGCCACATCAAGATGCTGATCTGACATCATGAGTAGTGCACAGGTGTACCTTATACTGCCCACAATAAAAGGCCACCCTGGAATGTGCAGGTTTTTTTTTTGCTTTATTGGGGGTCTGGGGACCCAGAACCAGTCAGTATCTGGTGTGACCACCATTTGCCTCATGCAGTGCAACACATCTTCTTCGCATAGAGTTTATCAGATTGTCAATTGTGGCCTGTGGAATGTTGGTCCACTCCTCTTCAATGGCTGTGCAAAGTTGTTGGATATGAGTGGGAACTGGTACATGCTGTCGTATACGCCGGTCAAGCACATCCCAAACATGCTCAACGGGTCCGGTGAGTATGCTGGCCATGCAAGAACTGGGACATTTTCAGCTTCCAAGAATTGTGTACAGATCCTTGCAACATGGGGCCGTGCATTATCTTGCTGAAACATGAGGTGATGTTCATGGATGAACGGCACAACAACGGGCCTCAGGATCTCATCACGGTATCTCTGTGCATTCAAAATGCCATCAATAAAATGCACCTGTGTTCTTCGTCCATAACAGATGCCTGCCCATACCATAACCCCACCCCACTCATCATAGGTGAGCCGAATGTGGGACACTCGATCCACAACTCTGACATCAGCAAAGTGCTCACCCACACAACGCCACACACGCTGTCTGCCATCTGCCCTGAACAATGTAAACAGAGATTCATCCGTGAAGAGAACACCTCTCTTTAACGTGCCAGACGCCATCGAATGTGAGCATTTGCCCACTCAAGTCTGTTACGGCAACGAGCTGGAGTCAGGTCAAGACCCCGATGAGGGCGACGAGCATGCAGTTGAGCTTCCCCGAGACGGTTTCTGACAGTTTGTGCAGAAATAGTTTGGTTATGCAAACCAATTGTTTCAGCAGCTGTCTGAGTGGCTGGTCTCAGACGATCTTGGAGGTGAACCTGCTGATGTGGAGGTCCTGGGCTGGTGTGGTTGCACGTCGTCTGCGGTTGTGAGGCCGGTTGGATGTACTACCATATTCTCTGAAATGCCTTTGGAGACGGCTTATGGTGAAGAAATGAACATTCAATGCATGAGCAACAGATCTGGTTGACATCCCTGCTGTCAGCATGCCAATTGCATGCTCCCTCAATGCTGGTGGCACATGTGGCATTTTGCTGTGAGACAAAACTGCACATTTCAGGGTGGCCTTTTATTGTGGGCAGTATAAGGTACACCTGTGCACTACTCATGATGTCGGATCAGCATCTTGATGTGGCACACCTGTGAGGTGGGATGGATTATCTCAGCAAAGCAGAAGTGCTCACTGTCACACATTTAGACTGATTTGTGAACATTGTTCGAGAGAAATTGTAATATTGTGTATCTGGAATGAATTTTAGATCTTTAAGTCCATCTCATGAAAAATCGAAGCAGAAACAAAGGTTATATTTTTGTTGAGTGAATTAGAAGCTAATGCAGGAGATAGGTGTAGGAGACTATTTTCATGTCCAGCCTGCATGATAAACTCAGCAATATAATCAGGAATAATCATTAAAAAATGTTTTGTCAGTGTTCCACACCTTTAATCTACTTCTCTTTTCTTATTGGTGCCTGATTTTTATGTAACAGATTGTGGATATTTTTTTGTGGCTTTGTCCCCAATTTTTGTTCTAGTGAAGCGCCTCGTGATTTTTTCTTGAGAGGCTCTTTAAAAATAGTTTCTTCTTATTTCTTAATTTATTTTATTGAAATAAATCCAGGTTATTTGCTCTCGTTAAGACGCAGCTGATTCATTCCTTGATTTAAAACTAATCCACAAACAAATCTTTAAAAGCAAAATTACTTTTACGGACATTGGAATACATTTCTGTTGAAACATCAGGTACAGATCCACCAATGGTGTATTTAAACAACTGAAGAGGGCTTTAGCTCTTTTTTAGAAGAACAGTGTGATTAATACGCATTACTGACCAAAACACAATGACTCTGAAGTGTCACATTTAGTGTTTTGCATTTTGTAACCTTCCCAACTTCTGAGTTGAATTGAAGTTGGCCCTTGAGAGTAAAATTTAATCAGACATGAGCATTGTCCGACCCGATGAGGGTACAAGGCTGATAGGAAGGTTTAGATGATGAGGTCATGGAAATATGGTTATATTCAGATAATCTTTGAAAATCTTTTTGCAGTCTCACAGAACTTGATGTTTGTGGCTCTCTGTTGCCTTCTAGTGGCTCGGCTGCAGGTTTACCTCAACAATGAGCTTGACATTAAAATTAAAAAACAAGAGCATGAAAACATCTGTGCAAAACAAATATGCTTGTGAAGGTGTGACAATGCTTAAGACAAAATGTAAAAATAAAATGTACTATAGTGTAACATATACATAAAAATGCAAACAAGTTTTAGATTATTTCATTTGTTAAGAGAACAAATCTCTTCTAACCAACCTGGACCTGTGTGAGACATGAACTAAACCCTAAACCCACTACCATGTTGCTCCAGCATCTATGGTGATTATGAGTGTTACTGTGGAGGAATTTTATCCCACACCTGAAGGTTTTCCAGTAGGAACAGCCTCTTTAAGCTCAAAGGTCTGACGTTCTCCTTCAGGATGTTCTGCTTGCGAGCAGAAATCATGGTTCCGTCAGGTGGTCCTGCAGCAGCAGAGCAGCCCCAGACCATCATACCACCACCACTATGTCCGACTGTTGCTATGGTGATAATTTAGTGTTAGTCTGACCCCAGATGGAAAAGAACACACACCTTATAGAACGATCAGAATTTGTCTTGTCAGTCAATAGAATAATGTCTTTGGGATCACCCAGATGTTTGTTGGTAACTGAGACGGGCCCATGTTGTTTTCAGTCAGCAGAAGTTTTGCTCCTGGGACTCTGAATCAATCTCTGACCTTAACTCGAACCAAGTGAGTCCTGCAGAAATTTAGGCCCAGTCCCAATCCTCGCACTTGCATCATTGCACCCTTCAATAGCGCGTTCCCGGCCAAGGGTGCGAGTGCGTAGGGTGCACCCTAATCTGCAGTTCACCCAAGTCCGCAGCGATGACAGTGCTCCCTGTCTCAATTCTGCAACACTTGTGTACTACACACTCGAAGCCTTACAGCCACTTTCTCTAAGTTCTCTTTGCCGAAGTCCGCAGGGTGCAGAGCGAGTGTTGAGATTGGGCTTTAAATGTTGTTCTGGCTTCATTAGCTCATGAATGTCTCGCTTAATGACATCTTTTAGCCCACTTCATGTTGTCAGACAGGTTCTAGTGAAGTTCTACAGGTCTGATAGAGATCTGGGGCCTCATTCATCAAGCTTGCTTACGCACAAAACGGGGTCGGAAAACTGCGTGAGCAACTTTCCACGCAAACTTTGGGATTTATGAAAGAAAACTTAGCGGAAAAATGTGTCAACTTTAAGCTGACTAAGGACCTGGCTTACACACATGTTGGACATGGAGAGCACCTGCAGTGCTGCTGCTGAGAAGGATAAAGTTATAAAATCCTGCAGCATTATCACTTGTACTGCTTCGTTTTCACACAGAACAAGACCCCACACACACACGCACACACACACAGCCTGAAGCGCAGAATATGGATTGCAGAATATCAGCAGGAGGGCAGATTGAGACAGAATGTCATGCATCTGTGACAGTGTGTGTCCTGTCACTGTGACCCGATTGATCATGCGCCCTGGCTACTTGGACAGGGGAGATCTCTTTGGCTGACTGGTTAATGTGCGTGACACATCAAACTTATTGGGAATTTTACAAGAAAAACAATGATGTGTTTGAATTTAATGTAACTTTATTCTTTCACAATGACCCTCTTCCTATTGAAAAAAACAAAAGTTGGATCCAAGATGGCTGACTTCAAAATGGCCACCATGGTCCATCTTGAAAAGTTTGCCCCCTCACATATACTAATGTACCACGTTAATATCACCACCAACCATTCCCATTTTATTAAGGTGTATCCATATAAATGGCCCACCCTGTAGACTTCTGGAAAACAAGTTTATTAAAGAAGCTGGACAACTGTAACAAAGCAGGAAGCTATGGACATATTTACACAAAACACTCCAGAGGGGCACAGGTCACGGGTCAAAACCAGACTGGGCATGGATTCCTAACACACACACATACACACACGCACGCACACACACACACACACACACGCATGCACGCGCGCACACACACACAGCACGTACACACACACGCACACGCACACACACAACATGCACACACAATTATGACAACGTTAAAGAACCTAATGCGAAGGTAGTGATCTGTTTTAACCCCACAACTTCAAGGAAACTCAGATTTATGAATAAAAACAACAAAAAAAAAACGCAGTACAGCTAACATGTTGGAGGGTTGAAGTTTAAATTCGTTATCTGGATTACTGGAGCTCCGGATTAAATAAGCTAGAGTTAGAAGATCTTAATATAAACAATTAGCTTCAGTTATCAGCCGATCAGAGGCCCCCAAAGTGGGGGTCAGGGGCTCACTGTGGGTCATGGAGCAACAGGTGATCTGAAGGAAGAGGGTAAATCTGAAAAACGATTTCTAGTAGAATGTTTTCACTGTAATCGTTGTAAAATGATTTATTACTAATATTGTTGTTTGTGTTTTCATGTTGCTTTTGAACAGCACCGGTTTGATCCCACCAGGGTCATAAATCTTAGTAGGTTTTGGGACAGGAGCGATAACGTTTCCAACAAGATCGGATCTTCTGATACCTTTTATTGTAATATTCTGTCTCTTTAACACACAGGCCTGAGGAGGGAGCTAACGCGGGATGTTTAATAAACTTGACAAACATCCTAATCCAGCTCTCCAATGTAAAACAAAGGAACATATTATTCTAATGAGGATTAGGATTAAATATCTTTAGCTGCCTGATCATACAGGTCTGTCTGCTAAATACTATCAGCAACAAAAAATGTAACACAAACGTAGCAGTTCTCTCCAATTTAGCATCGTCTTTTATGATTTTCTGTTAGATTCCTGCTAAACTTTGAATACGTTATGTCCCAGTGGTGAATCTGCGACTGATCTCTGGTCAGTTTAATCTCACACTAACAGAGACGCTACTGTGCCCTCAGGAACAGCTCCTTGCTTCTACTGAGCCTGTGCTGCTTGATTCTTCATCTCCTGCCACTGCTTCTCCCGCAGACTGAGCTCTGCTTCAGAAAAGGCAGCCGGGCCCCAGTTTGAGATCTTCAGTGGTCCCTTTGAACCTGATGGAGACACATTTCACATCATTCTCCAACAGCTAAAAAACACCTACACCATCTTTCTGAATGTAAAACTGCCCTTTTTATGTGTTGTTCACATAACTTTCATAAAATGAATCAGTCTGAAGCTCTGTTAGAGTCAGGGTCAGGGCCCCACAATGGGTCCAGAGATAGCTTAGTATTCGAAAATCTAAACCAGGGGTGTCAAACATACGGCCCGCAAGCAGGTTAAATCCGGCCCGCGGGATGGTTGTGTAAACTTTATTTTCATACTTTACAATGTAGAGTGAAAATAAACTTATCTTTGTGAGCAAGTTTTCTCTGTAATGAGTATAAATAAAACAAAGCTGCGCTCAAGGCTCACACAAGAACTTGAATCACATCCTGAAGTTGGCCGCCACTCAGGATGTGACTTCTGATATTGATGTGCTGGTGAAAGCTAAAAGATGTTAAGTAAAATGAGTCCAATATACTTTAAGTGCTGCATGAAACTGATCTAGCCATGTGATCATGTGACTCTTTGAATCACTAAGGAATGTTTTTTTAATTTGTTGATTTTTTTTTTTTCAAATTTTCAAGTACACTTCAGGTGTTGTACTTGTACTACACTGTCCTCAGGCTCCAGCCTTGTTTTATATTGATTGTATTAAAACAAAGAAAACAATCTGAAGTTTTTTTTTACTTTACCAGTCCGGCCCACTTGGGACTAGATTTCCCTCAATGTGGCCCCTGAGCTAAAATGAGTTTGACACCCCTGATCTAAACTATTCATTCTAAAGTCTGAACTGAAATATTTTTTTAAAACTGAAAGGTTTCAAAAATAAGTCAAACGATTTAAAAATGGAAAGATCAAAACTGTGAAAAAAGAGGTCATTTCATACATCAAAGTATTAAAGCTTTACAGTTTAAGAGAACTTCAGTGAGTTCCTTAAAAAAGTGAAAGAATTATTTAAAATGTAATCCTTTCTGTCAGGAAGAAAATCTATCTGAGGATAAATTCACTATAAATAACACCGATTAGATGTATGACCATATTCTGATGGGTCCAGATGCACTTATGCCCAGGCCTGATATGGCGCGCGCGCGTGTGTGTGTGTGTGTGTGTGCGTGCACGTGCGTGTGTGTGTGTCCCTATAGATATTACATATTAAGTCATGAAGTGCTCTGACATCTCACAGAGGCAGAGCAGGAGGTGTTTACCGGGCTGGATGAGCCGTAACAAGCCTTCGTGATGAGCCACTTTGTGCTTCCATGTTTGGGTGTTGTTGGCTGCATCTTCCAGCTTCTTCATCACCGCCTGATTCAAACAACATTAAAAACGTTAAAAGCTAAACAAAACCCTGGGACTCAAGAGGTTAAAACAACTTCAGTCCAAAATAAAATCAAACGATTTTATCAGCTTAAAGCCATAAACGTATCATCAAACACCTATTTTTATACAAAGTGTCACTGAAACCTATTTTAGCTGTACCTAAGTACCACCTCGTTTAACTTCTTGTAAACTACCATTTAATGTAAAACTGAATGTTTTCAAAAGAGTATTTACATAAATGTTTTATCTGTAGATTTAAATTAAATGAGTATTTGACTCTTCCAGCCACCTGGTACTGCTCGAGCGCCCCTCTCCTCTCCACCTCCAGCACTTCCAGTTGTTTCATGGCGCCCTGCAGGGCACTCTCCTTGGCCAGGCGTTCCTTCTCCAGCTCTTGTTTCTCTGCCTCGGTTTCTGAGATCGCTCGCTGCTGCCGCAGGTGGATCTGCTCCAGCTCAGCTCTCTTTATGGCCTCCTGTTCCAAAAGCCTGGTCCGAAGACACACACACTGGTCAGTCTCTAATATATCTACTATGGCCACAGTACGACTTCTACCAAGAATGTGTTGTCTGGTAGTTACTAATAAATTTACTCCCTCTGTTTTTTTAAATCACTACTAAAGAGTTGAAGCTATTGCTCTCAGGTAGGAACACTAGTGTCCAACGTACCAGTTTTAAGGCAACAGCCGTTTACTCTTCTTCAATTTGTAAACCAGAAGCTAGAACCTTAATGAGGTATTAACTAATTGGCTTACTAATATGATCCATCCTCAATTTAGATAAAATATAAAATATAAATTAAGGAAATTAACAATACTAATTAATAGATATCTAATTAACTAATAGATAATTTCATAATGAATTATTGGAAGGGTGAATAACTAAAATAACGAGTTTAATATTAAACATCGGTTAAAACAAGAATCTTGAACATCACTAACAGAAACAGAAGAGGAAAGCTGTATACTATTGGTCCAGGTGGGAATCTGAAATTTCATTGGCTGAGAGAAATAAGTCCCGCCTCCGCGAAATAAAACCGTGCGACGCAGCTGAGCGAGAGGAGAGACAAACGGCTGTGCAGCACGCAGATACAGAAAGCAAAGACTGAGCGGTTAGAGAGAGAGAGAGAGAGAAAAAAAAACAACGGTCGAAGCCGTGAAGAACCCTGATTTGGGTGCCGCATAGATAGAGGGAGAGGCGGACTTGACTCCTTCTAATAAGAGCTAGGAACTTGGAACAACCGCGGTGAGTAAAGAAAAAAGAAGAGAAAAAGCTAACGATGCAACTTTAAAAAAAAAAAGGAAACTTAAATAGCTTATTAAATTAATTCCATTCTTATAGATTTGTGTGGAGACGACAGAGTGAACCAATCCTCTGTAGGAGGGAACCGTTGGAGCGCGTTGGTGAGTGAATGAGATTAAATTCAGTAAATTATTAAATTCAAAAAGCTAATTACAGCAACCGAGGTGACAGCAGTGGGCTGCTAGACGTTAGATCCCAGGAGTTAACATCTCAAACTACCAGTTAACGGTGGTAGGGCATATAGGAGTTAACGGCTCAAACCGCCAGTTAACGGCGGTAGGGCATATGGGATTCCCAGGAGTTAACGGCTCAAACCGCCAGTTAATGGTGGTACGGCCTAGATGTACAAGGTCCTCAGGGGCGTTATAGCTAACGCCATAGAATTAGCAATGCGTCCCTTAACCAAACATTTAATAATAAAAAAAATAGATAAATAAAAATAAATAAAAGCTAACTGATTAGGGAGGAATTATTTTACAAAGGTGGACCAAAGGACCAGAATTTATATTTTGTTGAATTTTGTTATAGAACATTTTATTTATTTATTTATTTATTTATTTATTGTGTTACAGATATACAAGGTGTCACAATGCTGTATAGAAACACAACTAAATGTATCCTTGTTGTCATGAATGTATTTCTTGTTGAATAGTGTAGAGTAATAGAATCTAACTGAGCCTATTGAGCTGAACAATTGTTGTCATATGTAATTATATTTCCAGAGCTACTGAGAATTATTTTAATAGACAATCAAATTGATGTTATGTTAGTTGAACTGTGAACCCAAACATGATTGGCTATGCCAATAGAGTGAAGCATTTGTTTAAGTCTGTAAGACTTTATGCTGTGATGTGACGAGAAGGGTCGATGCCAACTCGCTAACAGTCCTGTTGTTTACAGGCTGGGTTTTTTTTTTTCCTTGGGTTTGATCCCGACTCCTATGATCACTCACTTGGAACGAGAACTGGATTTCTTCCTGACGAGGGAGATGGCGAGCCTTAACCACTGAACGAACCAGGACATCTCAAGTAACTGAAGAGCAGACTGCTCTCTTCTGTGAACAATCTCAACGGTGCGGTAGGAAAAAATCGCACCACCGGACTCTGACTTTCACCCCAAGCGTGGGGATTTGACTTGACGCCGGCTGACTTGTGACTCATATGATCAAATCTCATACCGAGCATTTTACTATTGTCGATTGTTTTCATCTGTTTTTGTGTGTTATCTTTATGTGTTATATTTCCCATTATTATTAAAATTTAGTATATAAACCGTTTCATGCTATACCCGTGACTCCAGTCATTCTTAAACAACCTCCAATTCTCCCCGAACCTAATTATTGGCCCATTTGTTTATTTTTTCTTTTAATTATCTTATTGTATCCTGTAATCCGGTTACATAAAACTTGGCGAGCCAGCCAGGAGAATTGTAGAGTTGTTACCTTAGCTAACCATTGACTGACATCATAAGAGTGCCTGGAGGTCACAGTGGTTTGCCATTTTGGCATTATTGGTACTTTTGAGTGTTTTAAAATGGAAGTTGTGAAAACAGAAAAGGTCAAAGTTTCAAATGCTGTTTTAATCAGTGGGTTAACTGATACAGACCTTGATGACGAAGTCTTTGGGTTTATGGAAGGATTCGGACCAGTTAACAGGCGCATTAAGTTACCAAACTGTGATCAGATTATTGTGGAGTTTCAACATGAAGCCACTGTTAAGGAATTAAAGAAACAATGTTTACCCTATGACAAACCTTGTACTAGGAACCCAGATGTTTTCTTCCATATTCAAGACCTAGCCAGCGCGTACAGTCTAGAAACTAGCACATCTGCCACTGATGCCTATCTGTCAGAGCTCAGGGACATAGCTGCGCGTAGCAATCAATCATTTAAAGACCTTCTAATGGAGGAACTGGCAAAAATTGGGGAATCTTTAGGAAGGGATACCCATGCATCTGAACCAGTCACTGAACCAGAGCCAATGCTCCATAGTGACCAAGTTACATATTCCCTGCCTTTAACACCAGAAGTTAACTATATGAACAACTCAAAGGACAATTGTCCACCTACAGAGACTGGAAAACAAAACCCTTGCATTCCACCAAATCTTTTAAACACACCTGAGGTTCAGCGAGTTATTGTGGAACACATTGTTAAAAGCAGTGAGGTTATCCCTCCGCCTACTTCACAATACAGACTAAAACCGTTCTCAGGGCGAGTTCCACACCCTTCTTTTGAAACTGACTATGATACTTGGCGTAGTAGTGTAGTGTTATGCATAAATGATCCTTCACTCACCAAGTCCCAAATTGTACGAAGAATCGTGGAGAGTCTGTCAGCCCCAGCAGCGAGCATCGTTAAAGCTCTTAGTCCAAAATCCGACCCGGAAACGTACCTTGAACATCTCGATTCAGCTTACGCAGCTGTCGAAGACGGCGACGAGCTCTTTGCTCGCTTCTTAAACACAAACCAGGACAGTGGTGAAAAACCTTCCGATTACTTTCAGAGGTTATACACCTTGTTAAACCTAGTTATTCAGAGGAATGGAATTTCCTCCAGTGACGCCGACCAGCAGCTGCTCAAGCAGTTTTGCAGAGGCTGTTGGGACAGCTCGCTGATTTCAAACCTGCAACTCGAACAAAAGAAAGACAACCCGCCTCATTTTACAGCACTTCTCCTCAAACTGCGCACTGAAGAAGACAAACAGGCTACTAAAGCAGCACGCATGAAACAACACTTAGGGGCACAACGAACTAGAGTGTATTCAAATGTGCAAACAACATGCTCTCAGAGTAAAAACACTTGTGAACTGGAAATAGATGATAACTGTGATGACTTACGCAAACAAATCGCTGAGCTCAGGAGCCAAATTGCACAGCTTAAGGTTAACAACACAGATAAAAAGGCAAAGAAAACTCAAAAAGAGTCAAAACCCCGTGTGGGGACTAAAATTCCAGATGAGCCCAAACAGATTCAGCAGATAACAGCAGTGGTGCCCAGACCAAAGCCTGGATACTGTTTTAAGTGCGGAGAAGATGGGCACATAGCTTCTAGCTGTAGCAACGAGCCAAATCCAGCACTAGTTGCAACTAAAAGACTTGCTCTTAGACAGAAGCAGCGCGAGTGGGAGATGTCAAAGCCAATTGCTCAGTCTCCTTTAAACCGGTAGAAGCTCCTATCGTGGGACAGATAGGTGCTAAAGTAGAACCAAGTCCCTCTAAGGAAAGGACAGAGAGACTTTTTTGCAAGCCAGTTCATGCTCATTCAGTGCCAAAACTTCCCAAAAGATTAGTGGGTGGGCGATGCACAGCTACAGTCTCAGTTAACAGTGTTGAATGTAATTGTTTACTGGATTCAGGGTCCCAGGTAACCACCATTGCCAATTCTTTTTACCAAGAACACTTACCTGACCTCTCAATTAAACCCATCAGTAATCTGTTAGAAGTCGAGGGCGCAAACGGTCAAGCAGTTCCTTATTTAGGATACATAGAGATAAGTGTCACATTTCCAAAAGAGCTCGATCAGTCTGGACTTGAGTTACCTACCCTTGCGTTAGTGGTTCCGGATATAAGCTCAAACTCTGATACACCACTACTCATTGGCACAAACACACTCGATCCTTTGTATGAGCAATTGTCTGCCAATAACTTACCTGATTCCAAGGCACTCTCTTATGGGTACCAACACGTGCTAAAAGCCTTAGCAGTCAGAAAAAAACAAAGCAAAGATGGACGAGTTGGTGTGGTGAAGCTTCGAGGGAGAACCCAAGAAGTTCTCCCTGCAAATAAAAAACTGTTACTAGAAGGGTTTATGCAACCCAGCCAAAACAAGCATGAGCCTTATGCACTCATTGAACAACCCACCAATGGTTCTCTACCAGGGGGTATAATTGTAGACTGTTGCCTCATTTCCTTACCTTCACATGGTCCATACAAAGTACCTGTTGTACTAAGAAACGAAACTAACCATGACATCACATTACCCACTAACTGTGTGATCGCTGAGTTAGTTAAAGCCGATCGTGTTATGCCATATCCAGAACCTGACAAAAGTGATCAGAAAGTACTTGCGGCGTGTAGTTCGCAGCAACAGACTTCACCTTCAAACCCTCCTCTCAGTTTTGACTTCGGTACTTCGCCCTTGTCCGAAGAATGGAAAGGGAGGATCACCAACAAACTTAACACTTACTCCGATGTGTTTTCGCACCACGATCTTGATTTTGGTCATACACAACAGATAAGACATCACATCAACTTAAAAGACGAGACCCCATTCAAACAGAAATCTCGGCCGATCCATCCACATGATTATGAAGCCGTGAGAAAACATTTGGAAGCCCTCTTGGAAACCGGTATAATAAGAGAGTCGGAGTCTCCATTTGCCTCACCAATAGTGGTAGTTCGGAAAAAGAATGGTGAGGTACGTCTATGTATAGACTATAGAAAGCTTAATCTGCAAACCATTCGCGACGCATATGCCCTGCCTAACTTGGAGGAGTCCTTTTCTGCTCTCGCTGGATCACAGTGGTTTTCTGTGATGGACCTCAAGTCAGGTTACTATCAAATAGAGATGTGTGAAAAGGATAAACCTAAAACTGCTTTTGTTTGCCCGTTTGGGTTTTATGAATTTAACCGTATGCCACAAGGAATAACAAATGCTCCAAGCACTTTCCAACGGGTTATGGAAAAGTGTATGAAGGACATTAATCTGAAGGAAGTGTTAGTTTTCCTAGACGACTTGATCGTCTTTTCCAACTCCTTGGAAGAACACGAAACCAGACTTTCTCACGTTCTTGAACGGCTTAGAGAATACGGACTCAAGCTATCACCAGATAAGTGTCGTTTTTTCCAGACATCTGTGCGTTATCTTGGACATATAGTATCTCGAGATGGCATAAAAACCGATCCAGATAAGGTGGAAGCACTCAAAACATGGCCGAAGCCTCAGACTTTGAAGGAACTCCAATCTTTCTTAGGATTTACCGGTTATTACCGACGCTTCGTTAAAGATTACTCAAATATTGTCAAGCCACTAACATCTCTCACGGCTGGTTATCCACCCAAACGGAAAAACTTTAAAACACCACCATGTAGATCAAAGTACTTGAACCCCAAAGAACCCTTTGGGAATCGTTGGAGCCAAGACTGTGAGAAGTCCTTTCAAACTATTATTGAAAAACTTACCACTTCGCCAGTTCTTGGCTACGCTGACGCAAAACTCCCATATCTAGTACACACAGATGCTAGTACGACCGGACTCGGTGCAGCGCTATACCAAGTGCAAAACGGTGTCACACAGGTAATCGCTTATGCAAGTCGCGGTTTAAGCTCTAGTGAAACTAGGTACCCTGCGCACAAGTTGGAGTTTCTAGCCTTAAAGTGGGCCATAACAGATAAGTTTCATGACTATTTGTATGGGAACACATTCACTGTCATTACTGATAATAATCCGTTAACTTACCTCTTAACAACGGCAAAACTCGATGCAACGAGCTATCGTTGGCTAGCTGCGTTGTCCACCTATAATTTTGACATCAGATACCGTGCAGGTACACAGAACGTTGACGCGGATGGCCTGTCTAGGAGGCTGCATGATAAACCTGAAGACAACTCAAAATTCACTGAGGAATGCCAACGACTAGATGAGTTCCAATCTCATCTTTTATCCTCTGTCAAAGAAGTCGAGCTTCAACTTCAAGCCGAAGCAGTGAAGGCAACATGCCAAAAGCACATGGTCTTGGATGAGACTGATTCTCCTTGTGGTTTAGTTCAGTCACTTGCCATGTCTGCAGCGGCCATTCCAGACCTATTCCAGTTGGAAGACAATAGTGACAGTTTCTTTGCTGTGCCCAAGTATAACCATGCTGACCTTGTCTCCTTGCAGAGGAAAGATCCAACCATTGGCCGAGTCATTCAGCTGCTTATGACTGACAATAAACCGCCAACTGATACTATTGCAGAACCCCCGGTGGTTCTTAATCTTTTGAGAGAGTGGAAACGGTTTGAGTTTCAAAATGATTTACTGTACCGGAGACGCCAATTAGGACCAGAGACATCATTGCAGTTAGTCTTGCCTGATTCATTACGTTCAACAGTCATGCAAAGCCTACATGATGATATGGGGCATCTTGGGGTTGAACGTACGACAGATCTCATTCGGTCCCGTTTTTACTGGCCAAGAACTTGCGAAAGATGTATCCGTCGGAAGGCCCTCCCTGACAAAGCTGCTCCAATGGTGAGTATTACCACCACCAGACCTATGGAGTTAGTTTGCATGGATTTTCTCTCCATAGAACCAGACAGTAAGAACACTAAAGATGTCTTAGTGATTACAGACCATTTTACAAAGTATGCAGTGTCCATCCCAACCAAAGATCAGAAAGCCACCACCGTCGCGAAGAACCTGTGGGAACATTTTTTAGTCCACTACGGGTTTCCTGAGCGTCTTCATAGTGATCAGGGACGGGATTTCGAATCACATACAATCAAGGAACTTTGTTCTTTACTTGGTATCCGTAAAGTCAGAACGAGCCCTTATCACCCTCGTGGCAACCCCGTTGAACGGTACAATCGTACATTACTCAGCATGTTGGGAACTTTACAAGCCACTGAGAAACATCACTGGCGCGATTTTGTAAAACCACTTACTCACTCGTACAATTGTACAAAAAATGACGTGACGGGATACTCTCCCTACGAGCTAATGTTCGGTAGGCAGCCTCGGTTGCCTATAGATATTGCCTTTGGGTTACCGCATTTGAACAAGCCCTCTATAACTCATTCTCAGTATGTTAAAGAACTGAAGAGTCATCTGGAACAGAGTTATGACATTGTCATAAAAAACTCTCAAAAAACAGCGAGGAAGAACAAAGAACGGTTCGACAGAAACATTCGTGAGTCCACACTAGGTGTGGGAGATCGTGTTTTAGTCCGAAATCTTCGCTTAAGAGAAAAGCATAAATTAGCAGACAAATGGGAGCAAACAGTGTATATAGTTCTCAAACAGATGGAAAACTTGCCAGTATACACTGTAAAACCAGAGAACGGAGAAGGACCCAACAGAACACTCCACAGAGATCTTTTACTGCCTTGTGGTTTTCTCTCTTCAT
Source organism: Nothobranchius furzeri (assembly GCF_043380555.1). NCBI lineage: Eukaryota > Metazoa > Chordata > Actinopteri > Cyprinodontiformes > Nothobranchiidae > Nothobranchius > Nothobranchius furzeri. The sequence continues at coordinate 46,728,417 of NC_091744.1, read as the reverse complement.
TAGAAAATGAAACAGAACGCGTTACGAAACCTAGCAGACCTCATACAAGACAGAGTTCAGCCTTAGAACCTGACCCAGATGAGCCACTTGACGAAGAGGTAGATGAGTTTTATTACTCTGATCTTCCACAAGTGCTAAACCGACCATCCTATCAAATAGCGGTCACCTTGCCAAATAGGGAACTCATAGCAGATTCAGGACCGGTAAATAATATTCAACAACAAAACACACTATCCTTACACACAGGGGATCGCAAGGAACCAACCTTAGCTGGTAATGAAAATGCTGAATTGTCCTTACTTGACAAAGGCATCAACACCGAAACATTCTTACCTGACAGAATGAGTGAAACTGCGACATTCTTACCTGAAAGAGTGAAAGAAGCAGCAACATACTTACCTGAAAAAACGAAAAAAAACGAAGTATACTTACCTGACGTAGAAACGGGGGATGAAACTAACACAAACCTACCTCAATTGGATGGTGTCCTAAAGTCGCAGCAACGTGATGTAAGTTTTGAACCCATCATACACGATCAGACACATACATCTGAAAAGACCAAAGTCTTAGAGAATAGCTCATCAGCTCTGTCGGAAACAGAGAGCTCACTTCGTCCTGTCTCAGTTGAGAATCAAACCGAAACGGATGAGCATGATACTGTGCAACCAGAGATGTATGTCAGGAGATCTGAACGAAGTAGTCAGCCTCCTCAAAGACTAACTTACTCTCAATTGGGCAATCCACTAGTGACCGTAGTTAGGTCCCTTTTCCAAGGACTTAATAAAGCTTTTATTGACTCTCTTACTCAAGAAGTTGTGTACCCCGTAGAAACAATGCACAGGGACGTGCATGATATTTAATGGGGGAGGATGTAAACCAGAAGCTAGAACCTTAATGAGGTATTAACTAATTGGCTTACTAATATGATCCATCCTCAATTTAGATAAAATATAAAATATAAATTAAGGAAATTAACAATACTAATTAATAGATATCTAATTAACTAATAGATAATTTCATAATGAATTATTGGAAGGGTGAATAACTAAAATAACGAGTTTAATATTAAACATCGGTTAAAACAAGAATCTTGAACATCACTAACAGAAACAGAAGAGGAAAGCTGTATACTATTGGTCCAGGTGGGAATCTGAAATTTCATTGGCTGAGAGAAATAAGTCCCGCCTCCGCGAAATAAAACCGTGCGACGCAGCTGAGCGAGAGGAGAGACAAACGGCTGTGCAGCACGCAGATACAGAAAGCAAAGACTGAGCGGTTAGAGAGAGAGAGAGAGAGAAAAAAAAACAACGGTCGAAGCCGTGAAGAACCCTGATTTGGGTGCCGCATAGATAGAGGGAGAGGCGGACTTGACTCCTTCTAATAAGAGCTAGGAACTTGGAACAACCGCGGTGAGTAAAGAAAAAAGAAGAGAAAAAGCTAACGATGCAACTTTAAAAAAAAAAGGAAACTTAAATAGCTTATTAAATTAATTCCATTCTTATAGATTTGTGTGGAGACGACAGAGTGAACCAATCCTCTGTAGGAGGGAACCGTTGGAGCGCGTTGGTGAGTGAATGAGATTAAATTCAGTAAATTATTAAATTCAAAAAGCTAATTACAGCAACCGAGGTGACAGCAGTGGGCTGCTAGACGTTAGATCCCAGGAGTTAACATCTCAAACTACCAGTTAACGGTGGTAGGGCATATAGGAGTTAACGGCTCAAACCGCCAGTTAACGGCGGTAGGGCATATGGGATTCCCAGGAGTTAACGGCTCAAACCGCCAGTTAATGGTGGTACGGCCTAGATGTACAAGGTCCTCAGGGGCGTTATAGCTAACGCCATAGAATTAGCAATGCGTCCCTTAACCAAACATTTAATAATAAAAAAAATAGATAAATAAAAATAAATAAAAGCTAACTGATTAGGGAGGAATTATTTTACAAAGGTGGACCAAAGGACCAGAATTTATATTTTGTTGAATTTTGTTATAGAACATTTTATTTATTTATTTATTTATTTATTTATTTATTTATTGTGTTACAGATATACAAGGTGTCACAATGCTGTATAGAAACACAACTAAATGTATCCTTGTTGTCATGAATGTATTTCTTGTTGAATAGTGTAGAGTAATAGAATCTAACTGAGCCTATTGAGCTGAACAATTGTTGTCATATGTAATTATATTTCCAGAGCTACTGAGAATTATTTTAATAGACAATCAAATTGATGTTATGTTAGTTGAACTGTGAACCCAAACATGATTGGCTATGCCAATAGAGTGAAGCATTTGTTTAAGTCTGTAAGACTTTATGCTGTGATGTGACGAGAAGGGTCGATGCCAACTCGCTAACAGTCCTGTTGTTTACAGGCTGGGTTTTTTTTTTTCCTTGGGTTTGATCCCGACTCCTATGATCACTCACTTGGAACGAGAACTGGATTTCTTCCTGACGAGGGAGATGGCGAGCCTTAACCACTGAACGAACCAGGACATCTCAAGTAACTGAAGAGCAGACTGCTCTCTTCTGTGAACAATCTCAACGGTGCGGTAGGAAAAAATCGCACCACCGGACTCTGACTTTCACCCCAAGCGTGGGGATTTGACTTGACGCCGGCTGACTTGTGACTCATATGATCAAATCTCATACCGAGCATTTTACTATTGTCGATTGTTTTCATCTGTTTTTGTGTGTTATCTTTATGTGTTATATTTCCCATTATTATTAAAATTTAGTATATAAACCGTTTCATGCTATACCCGTGACTCCAGTCATTCTTAAACAACCTCCAATTCTCCCCGAACCTAATTATTGGCCCATTTGTTTATTTTTTCTTTTAATTATCTTATTGTATCCTGTAATCCGGTTACAAATTCAAATTCAATTCTAAGATACTTTATTAATTCCAGAGGGAAATTAGAGTTTCAGTACACACAATTCTGAGATCAGACATACAGTTGTGGTCAGAGGTTTACATACACATGTAAAAAATATAATAAAATGGCTCTACTGAGTGTCCCGTTATTTCTAAAACTCTGATTTTTCTCTGATAGAGTGATTGGAACAGATACTTCTTTGTCACAAAAACATTCATGAAGTTTGGTTCTTTAATGTCTTTATTATGGGTTAACAGAGAAAAGTGATCACATTTGCTGGGTCACAAATATACATACAGCAACATGAACTAGCAATTTAGGTGACTTAGAAACGTGTCAGTGAACTGAGCTTCATAGCATGGCCTCTTAACTTCTTGTGAGTGATTATGAGGGACTACAGTGGGTGACTTCTCATAGGCCAGGTAAATAGGGCTCATTGGATACAAACGCTACAATGGGAAAGTCAAAGGAGCTCAGCATGGATCTGAAAAAGCGAATTATTGACTTGAACAAGTCAGGAAAGTCACTTGCGGCCATTTCAAAGCAGCTGCAGGTCCAAAGAGCAACAGTGCAAACAATTGTTTGTAAGTATAAGGTGCATGGCACTGTTTCATCACTGCCAAGATCAGGAAGAAAACGCAAGATATCACCTGCTGCTGAGAGAAAATTGGTCAGGAGGGTAAAGAGTGAACCAAGAATCACCAAAAAGCAGATCTGCCAAGAATTAGAAGCTGCTGGAACACAGGTGTCATTGTCCACAGTCAAACGTGTTTTGCATCTCCATGGACTGAGAGGCTGCCGTGCAAGAAGGAAGCCCTTGCTCCAAAAGCGGCACCTTAAGGCTCGACTGAAGTTTGCTGCTGATCACATGGACAAAGATAAGACCTTCTGGAGGAAAGTTCTGTGGTCAGACGAAACAAAAATCGAGCTTTTTGGCCACAATGCCCAGCAATATGTTTGGAGGAGAAAAGGTGAGGCCTTTAACCCCAAGAACACCATGCCTACAGTCAAGCATGGTGGTGGGAATATTATGCTGTGGGGCTGTTTTGCTGCCAATAGAACTGGTGTTTTACAGAGAGTAAATGCGATAATGAAGAAGGAGGATTACCTTCACATTCTTCAACATAACCTAAAATCATCAGCACGAAGGTTGGGTCTTGGGCGCAGTTGGGTGTTCCAACAGGACAATGACCCCAAACACACATAAAAAATGGTAAAGGAATGGCTAAATCAGGCTAGAATAAGGGTTTTAGAATGGCCTTCCCAAAGTCCTAACTTAAACCCCATTGAAAACATGTGGACAGTGCTGAAGAAACAAGTCCATGTCAGAAAGTCATCAAATTTAACTGAACTTCACCAATTCTGTCAAGAGGAGTGGTCAAAGATTCAACCAGAAGCTTGCCAGAAGCTTGTGGATGGCTACCAAAAGCGCCTGATTGAAGTGAAAATGGCTAAGGGACATGTAACCAAATATTAGCACTGCTGTATGTATATTTGTGACCCAGCAAATGTGATCACTTTTCTCTGTTAACCCATAATAAAGACATTAAAGAACCAAACTTCATGAATGTTTTTTGTGACAAAGAAGTATCTGTTCCTATCACTCTGTCAGAGAAAAATCAGAGTTTTAGAAATAACGGGACACTCAGTAGAGCCATTATATTATATTTTTTACAATTGTATGTAAACCTCTGATCACAACTGTACATATACACATGACAAGAATTGGTGACTGTGGTTATTCGCAACCCAAGTCGCGCTACCGTAATAGATCAAGAGGGTTTATATGAGGATTGAGTCAGGGGGAGGGAAAAAAGGCACTTCAGAGTTACCCTCAACTGAGAGGGCAGCTTTGTTATGCAAAAAAACACCTCAGACAGAAATGCAACAGACTTCAGACATTACACAGCATAAGTGTCCACTAGGTGGGGTGGTAGGGTTGGGACTCTCCTCACTTCAGTGCGTGCAGCCACATGGAGCAGCGCTCAACACCTCCGTTTGGACAGGGGAGGGAGATAATGGGTTAGAGGGCACATTGACACCTAGATACGGTTCCACAGCCTTCCCCGGTCACAGTCCCGCCCAGGCTGGGATAGGGAGAAGAGTTACCATGGCGACGGCAGCATTCCACATTTCTTCTGAGGGGGGAGTTTTCACTTCAGCCGCACAGGCTCCAAGGGCTCCAGATTCAGATAAAAATTGTTTTGGGGACAGACAGAGATAATTTCCTCTCTGCCTTAGAGTTCTGTTGGTCTACAACCCCTCTAGATCCAATAATGGCGTAATTAATCTATCCCGATCCGTGCTGATCCGTCCACTCGCTCCTTGATGGAATCCACCTTCTGTGCCAGAGCCTGAATCTCAGCCAAAGTTCCAAGCTTGCGACTCATCTCGACAACTATATGAGTTTGTGCGTTTACAGCACGATGCAATCCATCCCTGAGCTCCGGGATTGAGCCAATATTCCTCTAAAGCTCGTTAATTTTCCGGTAAGCCAGGTAACCGCTCATGCCAAACAGCAGGAATCCCGACAACAACACCACGAATATCCAGACATCTTCAGAATCCTCTACAGACAGCTGAGAGAGGCAGATCAGGTTCCACTGTTTCCAGGAGTCCATGATATACCCAGCTGGCTCTGTCCCAGAGGGGCATCCGGGAGCCCCTTCTTCCGTTCTCATCGTTGAAAAAATTTTGTCAATCGTGTTGAGAGACCGACTGACCAGGTCCATTTTTAATAGTTTCCAGTAAAAATGCAGAAAGCGCCATACACAGACAGACAGGGCAAAGAGCCTTGGGGTAAGGAGGGAGTGAGAGGAGAAAAAAGCATCTGTACTCTCCAAGAGCCGGAAGAAGCTCATATAAGGCTAGCAGTTAGCTTTTTCAGCTCACCAACCAATAAAAAATACAAGAAGGAAAAGAAGTTTGCTTTTTTTGTTGGCATCATGTCAGAGCCAGGAAATAAAAGTCAGAGAGTAATGTCTTTGGAGGCGAAGCCTAGAGCTAAAACCAGAGTGAACATTGGCGCGGCCTACACTCGTTTGTTGGAGCTGAAGAAGGCTATAAAATCACAGACTGATGGTGACCTGGCTTTGTTGTTACTAGACTCGTAAGTGATTTTTCACCCAACAGTGTTGATCTTTTTAATTCACAGTTTATTTAGAATATGTTGGCTCATGTAAGCGTTAGCTTGTTGTCAGTCCTAGCTACAGCAGGCTGCTGCAGGGTTGTTTGCGACAGTTGTAATTCCACTTTCACCCAGAAGGAGGGAGAAGCGGGGAACTTATTAAGTGTTGCTTTAACTTAGAGTTTGGACACAGCAGGTCAGGTCTACTGAGGCGGAAGAGGTGTGCCCACTGTGACATTAGGTGATGCTATGGGGCTGTGGGAGACGCTCAGGGAAACTTTTTAAACTTCATCAGAATAATTTTAAGGCACAGTAGCTTTCATTGTAAAGGTGATACATCTAAATCTCACCCTGGAGAATGCTTCATTCATGTCAGCATTGTCATGGTCTGTGTCTGCGTCTTTTCCCATGTGTCTCTTGATGTCTTCCATCCCTCTTTTGATTCCCCTTTTGTGTCTCTTAACGCCCTCATGTGTCCTTTGTCTGCGTCTTATTTATGTGCCTTCTGTTTGTAGCCTTTCAGGTCATCCCCAGCCCCTCCAGTTGTAGCTCCAGCCTCTTTGTCCCCAGCTCAGTGTGTGTGTGTGTGTCATTCCCCAGCTTAGTGTGTGTGTGTGTGTGTGTGTGTGTATGTCCTTCTCCAGATGTGTGTGTGTGTGTGAGTGTGTGTGTTCTTCTCCAGTCAGGTCCGGTGTCCTCCCCTGCTCCTTCCTGCTCCTCCTCCCTGATTAGTTATTGCCTTCACCTGGTTCTCTCCCCACACACCTGCAGCTCATCTGCCTCCCATTATGCCCCAGTCTATAAAGCCCTGTCTGTTTCTCATTGTCTTGTCGGTTCATTGTTGTTTGTCAGCATGATTTATTCTGTCAGTCTGCCCGTTCCTCTGGTGTTTTTGGATCTCCTGATCATTTCCTGATTTTTGGATTTCGGCTCCCTGCCTTTTGGATTTATTTTTATTTTTGGACTCATCCTACAATAAAAGGATTTTCTTTATATCAACTCCTGCCTCGTGTCATCCTGGGTATCTGCATTTTGGGTCCAAACCGTCCTCTCAACGTGACAAGCATGAAGTGAAAACTCTGTTTGCTCCTTGTCCTTGTGCAGCTGAGCACAGTGATTTTGTTTAAGGACCTGCTTGATGCACGCTTTAATGGTCAGCTAAATGTGAGGTGGAAAGTTGATGTCAGCACAGAGGAAGGAAGTAAAGACAGGAAATGTGGTGGCGCGAGGTGAGTGGAGTCTGGCTCCATATCAGACTCCCTTCAAGAAAAGAAAAGGAGAAGTAGACAAAAAATAATAACAGGCACGTAAATCTATGTCAAACAGAGGAATAAACCAGGGAGGTGACCGGTAATGTCTGGTACCATCAGAAGAGAAGGAGCTGGGAAAGTGAAAGTCACCCCTCATAATTTACTATATACCACTGACCGTGCCTGAAGCTTACGGACGGTTTCCTCATCCTGTCTGGCGCGCCTTTCCTCCTCCAATGCGTCCTCCAGCCGGTGATACATGTCCTCCAGCTCTTTGACTCTCTGCAGGTACTGCTCCAGCTCAGTGGACTTCTGGGCCACCTGCTCCTCCATCTCCTGCCGTACCTACAGTTTCAACAGTACCAGGAAAAAAAGAAAATGTCAGCATTTCTTACGCGTCTTTATAGGCCTAATAACACTTTAGACGTTTATGACAAAATGTCTGTAAAACTATATAAAAACTTCCAAGAAAACTGAGATCAGAAGAAATGTTAAAGCTAGAGAGAATGGCTGGCTCATTAGGGTCACCATTCTCCTGAAGGAGAAACTGAGCCTTGATCAAACAACTTGAAGTCACACCTAAAACCTGATTGGTGAGCAGCAGAAGAGTCAGGTGATCGTTTGTTTACACTTGAATGCATCTGCAGCCTTACTTCTAAGTCTTTTACTGTTAGCGCAGGTTAAGACAGGCACTTCGAAAACAGGAAGTACCAGAAACAAACATTTATCTGCTCTTACACCACATCCATGCTCAACTGAACATTTCATGATTTTAGACTAAATTGGGCAACATGGATCCTGCTTCACTGCAAAAGTGAAGATGTAAGTCGAAACGTCAGGCTGTTCCTCCTGCTAAAACATCTGCCTGTTTCCAGAGGTTCCTCTCTGCTCGGTGTTATGCTTCATTCTGTCTGCTGGCCTCACATGTGGAGGGAATTCCTTGCTAA
>NC_091744.1:46497716-46717716 GCF_043380555.1 Nothobranchius furzeri | reverse complement strand
TATAACACTAAATCAGAGTTAAAGTACCAACCAACTCTTCTAAAAGTGTTAAATCAACACTGATAAGAGTTATTTTGAGCATGCTGAATTTGTTGTGTACACTACAACCAGTGTTAGTTTTCAGAGTCAGTTTACACTCAAGTTATTAATCTCCACCATGACATCATGAATTTAAATACTTTTCAGTGTGCCATGCCAAGAAGCTACCAGCTACACTGACAAACACTGGCTAACTCATGCCTTGTACACCTCATGACTGCTATCAGTCAGTGGGAGAGGATCACAAGTACTCAACTCAACTCATTATTAAATCGAGCCTTACAGGCAAAAGATGCCACCAAGGCGCTACACTGATCAAGTAAAAAACATAAAACATTAAGTCCAGAAAAGAAAAACATTGTATCACAAGATACAGATAAAAATACAGCGAGTACACCAGGGGTGTCAAATATGCGGCCCGTGGGCCGGATCCGGCCCGCAAGCGGGTTAAATCCGGCCCGCGGGATGGTTGTGTAAACTTTATTTTCATACTTTACAATGTAGAGTGAAAATAAACATATCTTTGTGAGCAAGTTTCCTCTGTAATGAGTATAAATAAAACAAAGCTGCGCTCAAGGCTCACACAAGAACTTGAATCACATCCTGAAGTTGGCCGCCACTCAGGATGTGACTTCTGATATTGATGTGCTGGTGAAAGCTAAAAGATGTAAAGTAAAATGAGTCAAATATACTTGAAGTGCTGCATGAAACTGATCTTGCCATGTGACCTGTAAGCTCTTTGAATCACTAAGGAATTTTTTATTATGTATTGATTTTTTATTTTTTTCAAATTTTCAAGTACACCTCAGGTGTTGTACTTGTACTACACTGTCCTCAGGCTCCAGCCTTGTTTTATATTGATAGTATTAAAACAAAGAAAACAATCTGAAGTTTTTCTTTTTATTTACCGGTCCGGCCCACTTGGGACTAGATTTCCCTCAATGTGGCCCCTGCGCTTAAATGAGTTTGACACCTCTGGAGTGCACAGATTGCTATAGGTAAAACAATAAAACTAGTTAGAAAGGTTAAAAGACAGATCATAAAAGTAGGCTTTTAGCCTTGCCTTAAAAACAGCAACAGAGGTGGAGGCCCTAATGCTGAGAGGAAGCTCATTCCAAAGCTTGAGACCTGCCACAGCAAAGGCCCTATCACCACGCGTCTTTAGGCGCGTTCTTGGGACCGAGAGGAGCATGAAGTTCTCCGAGCGGAGTGACCGTGCAGGGGTGTACGGTTGAAGCAGTGACACCAAGTAAGCAGGGGCCAGATCATTTAACGTTTTAAAAACCAGTAAGAGTATTTTAAAACAAATCCTTACATCAACGGGCAGCCAATGAAGCGCAGCTAGGACAGGAGTAATGTGATAATACTTGTGCCTGCCCTCTAAACATCTGGCAGCAGATTTCTGCACCTTTTGCAACCTGGCTATTGAGCCCTTGCTCACATCGAATAAAACAGAGTTGCAGTAGTCCAATCGCACCGTAATAAAAGCATGGACCACCGTCTCAAGATCAAGTTGTGACAAAAACGGTTTGATCTTTGCCAACTGACGAAGGTGGAAATAGGAGGAGGAGATCACTCCATTGATGTGGGTGTCAAAACTAAGGGCGCTATCCAGGTTAACACCAAGATTAGTCACTGATGTAGTCAGCTGGCCATTAAATGACCCACAGTCAGTTAGGGAAGAGTCACAATGTATGCTTGGAGCAAACTATACAGCCACTGTTTTGTGATCATTTAGGCTCAGAAAATTTCCAGTCATCCAGGTCTTGATCTCCCTCAAACAGTTCGTAAGAATAGAAATAGAGAGACCACTTGACGTGTTCAGAGGCAGGTACAGCTGACAATCGACAACATAAAGGTGGAATTGAACTCCAAGCTCACGACAGATGTCACCTAAGGGCAGAATGTAAACAGAAAAAGACAGAGGTCCCAACATTGAGCCCTGTGGTACCCTCCAGGATAGATCAGAGTACTCTGAGGAATAACTTCCCATCCTAACACACATTTTTCTATTTGTCAGGTATGATCTAAACCAGTGGTTCCCAAACTTATTTAGCCGCGCACCCCCTTCTATGTCCCGACCATGTCGACGCACCCCCCAGCCCCACATCAGAGCATGGCTATATATACAGTATATACAGTACATATATATATATATATATATATATATATATATATATATATATATATATATATATATATATATATATACATATATATATATCATGACATCAGATGTCAAGCTAAACAGTCACTCGACAGACAGGGTTAAAAAAATATGATCGACCTTTTTCCCCATCACGTTCATTTTTATGTTTATGTATTATGTATTTTTGAAGTAGTAATTAATAAACATTCAATACCATTACAATTTCCTTTGATTTAATTTTAAATAAATATTTAGAGTGCCCAGGTAGCACATAAACAATGCAATTTCACTGTTTTGTTAAAACAGGAACGTTTAACCTGTGCGGCCAGAGTTCTCTCCTTCCTTCTGCTCTGCGTAAACCTGAGCTGATCACCTACTTGTGCTTAATCAAATGTCTATAGGGGAAAAGATGGAAAAGCTATAGCCATGAGGTTCACTTTTGGCTCAGACCGACTTATTGCTGTTTGATGGTGTGGCTGAATCTGCGATCCGCTGCCACGCGGACTGGAACGACAAATGCTGCAGTAACATGAGTTGTGGTCAGGTTCATGAGGAGTCACTGGCTGGAGCTGACCCGACTTTAATACGTCATCCCGAAATAGAAGCTAATATCTTAATTTGACGTTGAATTAAAAATGTTTTAAAACCTCTTACAGTTTTTTTCGATTGCTAAAACTCAAAAATAAAATATGAGGCACGAATTTCACAACCTCTACTTCAATTCCCAATCGCCTGACTCCATTTATCACTACATAAGATTGCCTTATCATATTAGCTCTCTGATTGTCCTCCTTTACACTCTGATGTCAATTTCACATCACCATGCTGTCAAAACACAGCACACAATTTCCACGTTTACACACACTTGTCAAACAAACTCTCAAAGCTTCAATCAACAACACACAAATATTCAAATCTCTAAACGTTCATGTCTGGCGAGCAATTTGCAATCAGGGACTGCAGCATAAAAGTAAGTTTCCACAAGGCTACCCAGGTGTATGAGTGGTTTCAGGACCACCCACGTTTTCCGTTTTATACCTTCAACCTTATCCCCCCTTCCTCAATCCCACTGAGGAGTTTTTCTCAGCCTGGAGATGGAAGGTGTACGAAAGGAATCCACAGATCCAGGTCCCACCGCTCCAAGCCATGGAGGAGGCTTGTAGAGATGTGGCCTTTGAGGCCTGTCAGGGCTTCATGAGGCATTCGAGGCGGTACTTCCAGCGCAGTTTGGACCAGGAGGACATTGCCTGTGATATTGATGAGGCCCTCTGGCCAGACAGAGACCGGAGGCATGATGCCCCATGATTATGCTTGAATGGGAGAAGGGGTGGAGGTGGTTACTGTAACTGTAAAATAAAAATTTTTGTCTCAAAATTTGTGGGGTGGGGTGGCCGGGGGTGAGGGGGGGTGGGGGTGGGGGGTGAGGAGGGGTAACTGTAAAAATAAAATGTTTTGTCTCAAAATCTTTGGGGGGGGGGGGGGGGGGGGGGGGCTGTAAAAATAAAATGTTTTGTCTCAAAATTTGTGTGATGTCTAATGTTTGTCTCAGAGAAAAGTGGGCACTGTCATACATTCAGTGTGTAATTCATTGTGTTCCCTTTCGACAATTGTGTTTTCAGTGTTGCTCTTCAGTGCTTGGTAGTGTTCACCCAAAGGTTACTTGTGTTTAAGCAATGAATGGTATGTGTGTGTCATGTGAAAATGTGGCTGCGTTTACCAAATGAAAACACGTGTTCCATTTTGGGAACATGTTACGATATGTGATGGCAGGGTTTTGTTGCAAAGGGAAGCCACGGTTTAGGGATTTGTGTGTTATGTTTTGGGTTTTGTGTGTGCAGTTTTGAAAGAAACGTACAGTTTGGAAAAACGTGTTTTAGCAATCGAAAAAAACTGTAAAAGTTTTTTATCACGGAGGAGGCAGCGCTCATTTCTGCCTTCAGTCTGACGGCGCGCCGGAGTTTGCGCAGCGTGCACGCTTATTGAATCTGTGTGTGTGTGTATGTGTGTGTGTGTGTGTGTGTGTGTGTGTGTGTGTGTGTGTGTCTGTGTCTGTGTCTGTGTGTGCGCGGCACAGCTCCATGAGCCGCTCCAGTCACCGCGTCTCGTTATTGGCGCTATTTAAACCAATGTTGTAAAACTACTTATGCCCAGCCCAGATGTGCTCACATGTGCACCCGTGAGCCGTGGTTCCGCTGGAATGCGTCTGACCTCTGACAGACGCACCCTGAACTTCAGATCTTCAGCGTGCTGTTAATAGCCTGAATGGGAATCATTTCTTGATTGATTTAGTTACATCCACAATGTTCTGTGTGTGAGGTTTACAATGTCAGAACACCTGCATGAGACAGGTGTTTATTACAATCTGCCAGAATGACTCACCACCTTCAGATTCCTCCAACATTGTTAAAAATGATCAAATACGGAACATATCGGCGTGCGCAGGCCAGAGTGCTGAAGCTCGGCGCATTGTTATTATGAAGCTAGGGCACATGCGGAGGACACGCGCGCGCGCAAAAATACACTTGTTTTCAATTACATTTATTGTGCCCACTTACTTTTTCTTTGGCCCACCCACAAATGAGTTTCTGGCTACACTAATGGTGACATATGACAGACTTCTCTGAGCTCTGCAGCCATTACACTTTTCACCTCGCGCACCCCCTAGCGGCAGCTCACGCGCACCCCCAGGGATTCCCTGATATAAACCATTCCAAGTAGAGTCCTGAGCATGTAGTATTAACCATGCATGACATTATTATTGTGATAGTGGAACACACAGCGGTCCCATTCTTTTGACCGGCCTCCTCACTTACGGTACAAACATGACATAACAAGCAAAACCACATTTGCAACAGTGAACAAAGTACTAACTAAGAACAACACAACTCCGCAAAATAAACATGCATAAACAACTCAAAATAGAACTAACTAACTAGCCACAGTGCACCTCGCCCACTGCAGCTCCTGCAACTCTCTGCAGCCAATCGGCCGCTACCAGTCCAACTTTTAGAATTAAAGGGTGGAGTCTGCAAATTAACTCTGCAGGTGTTACAGCTGCTGTAGGAGTTCAGAGTTAGATTTTCAGGAGTTACTTTGTCCAAAATGACACCTACAGAGTTGATTAGGAAATACTCCTTTTTAACACTGGGTTTTAATTCTCATGTCAGTGTTACATATCAACTATATAACTTGTTTTAGTGTTAAATTAACTATTCTTGGTGTTAAATTGGACCAACACCAGAAAATTAACACTTTTGAATTAGCTGTGTACCAGATTGCATGTGAAACTCAAACAAGTAGATATTCTTTTGTACATTTATTCTGTGTTTATTACTTTGTTCTTTTTTTAACACAGCACAGGGGCGGCGTTAGGCCCGGCTACTTGGGCTGAAGCCCCGGATGTTTCATGAAAAGCCCCGGATCTAAAACGCGGAAGTAACATGCAGTACCAAAGTCCAACAGAGAGGGAGCAGCTGGCAGTAGTTTGTATACAGCCTGCCTGAGCCTCCACCACTGAAGAAGAAGCCCTTCAGCAGCCGGCTTCTTCTACACTCTCTGCCTGAAACGCATGAGTGAAGATGGACATAAGGACGTTTTTAGACAAAAAGTACAGCGACAGAACCCCAGCTTTGATGAGACTGGTGTTGACTCAGGTTTGTGAGTCTTATTTGAAAATATTTGTTGTGCTGCTGGTTTGCCTAAAGTTAGCTTACTATCAGGTAAAATTGTTGGAGAAAGAAAGGGAATATTTACTATCATCTCACACTAAACACTAACAGGAACAATACTCTGCCCTGAAAATGCTTAACATGTAGCTTCAGATTAAAAATTATGTGGTACAAGACATGTATGATGTTGACAAGTGCGTGTCACGTGTGTGTGTGTGTGTGTGTGTGTTTGTGTGTGTGCGCGCGCGTGTGTGTTAAAGAGCAAGTAACGTCTAAATTAACTTTTTTTTGCTGATGAACTGTATAAATGAGTGTCTAATAGTGTTTTAAATGTGTGCATTCTTTATTTTAGCATTTTGGTGCATTTTCTTTAAAAATTAAAAATTCTGTCTAAAAACCACAGTAATGCGCCACCTTCAGCTGAAAACATAGAATTTGAGTCATTTTGAATAAATTTTAGCCAATGGCTAAAGAGTAAAGTACTACGTAAACCAGTAGAGTACTACGTAGCAGCTCCGTGCCAAAGTTATAAAAGCAACGAGCGTCTCGGCCACGCCCTGTGGCGAGTGGGAGTTGGATTTGCAAGCGAGTGTAGGAGGTCAGCGGTAGTTCAGCATTAGCATATAGCATTAGCATATCCTAGTCTTTAGCATATCTTTTAGTGTTATAAATACTTATTTAGTGTTAGCTTGGCTGTTGTATATTATAGTTTAGTTAGTGTTTGGCTGTTAGTGTAATTGGGAAAGTATTTCGGGTTTAGTGTTCCATATCGTCTTAGTATTGGTGAGTAGGTGTAGTGTAGTATGGTTGCGGTGACTCTGTGGGCATTTTACCCGCGATTCTGCACGTCTCCGTTTGAAGAGGGAGGCTGTGCCCACCGTGGCTCTTCCTTGATTTAGATGCAGCCCACCGACTCTGCTCCCCCACCACGGCGGGCTCCAGTCTGAGGTGAGTAAGCTAAGTAAACGTTTTAACATCTTCTAAAGACAATTCCCTACCTAAATGCAAAGTCTGAGAGACGTGGTTCACTTCCTTTAGCTAGTCAGTCGGCAATTCTGCAACAGTGACTCTAACTGACGCAGCACTTGTTGACAGCATTACAGCGTGAAATCCAGCTTGTGACCCGGTTCTGTGAGGAATTCTGTTCAGGAGGTCGCATTTCAGGCTCTCCACATCATATGTGACTGACTTTTACGTTATAACGATCACACACTAGGAATGTTATAAAGCGCCTATATAGGAGATTCTTTTGTATATTATCTGACTATAAACTCCAACAACAATGTGCTTCTATTTTTTTTTTCAGGCTAAATCTACCCAAGACACTGGCTGTCAGACTGATTTAGCTGCATGAATGTACTTGTCCAGGCTGATGTGAAACCTTCCCTGTAGCAAAGGTGAATTATTTTTAATAATCTTCTATGCAAACATTTTATTATCACCTTCTAGTTTTAATTTGTTTTACAGATTATTTTTACACGTGATTTTATGCTCTTTTAAACATTTATAAATGTGCTGCTTCTTTGTTTTTACATAGCCAGCCAGAATGGAGTTCACAGCCGCAGTGTGTCTGGTGACCCACGGGGACCATGATGAAAATTCATCTTCCAGAAGGTCCCAGAGCGTCCAGACCCCCTGAAAAGACCAAGGTGTGAGGTGTCTGCTGTTGATTCCAGCTTCCACCTCAGTGACAGTGCAAGCTCAGTGAACTGTTCAAGGTAAAAAAAAAATTAAAACATTTCAGAATTTTTAAGATATTAACAATTAAATAAGTATGTGATTACATCATGACGGAGGCTACTGATTCTGCCCGTGACACTTGGTGGTGACGTGTAAGCTGATTCTCCTGGAAAATAACTTTTACATTAAATATTTTGTTTTTGCTATCAAAAGTAAATTAACTAATAACCTGCATTATTGCAGGACATTCAGCAAAATATGGACTACACCATGAGGCATGCACACATTAATATTCTATAAGAGCACATAAGGTGAGCAACACCACATATTGTACACTGTCCTGAATTTGTTTTCTTTCTGCATCTCATTAGCCTGGCTGATCACCTGATAACTCCTGTCATCTGGTTGTGACAGCATGAGGATGTCCTCACACACCTGTAACCTATCAGCTCATCTGGCAGAATAGAGAGAGAAGAGCCAACACCACATCTCCTGTTCCTGGAAAGCCTTCAGCCTTCCTTCGATGACTGAGAACCTCCATCAGCTCTGTCTCCTGTCTGCCTACAATTATTATAATAAATATTGTGTTTGACAAGTTTTTTGTGCTGCCAAATATCTCATTTAGATTCCAGTTTTGATATTTTAATGGATATTTATAAATTACATTGAATATCACATTTTTGTTGCATGTTTAACTAGCTATTGTGATTAATTAAACTAGCACCTCACTGTTAAAAGCTCGTTCTAATTTCAAGCATGTTTAAGTATTTATGGACATGAACAAAAACAGGAAATATATAAATTGAGAGAAATTTAATTAATATAACAAATAAGGGGGAAAGAGTCATTGAAAGGCACATTCTTCTGGAAGTTCCTGATCCTGAGGACACCAGCAGAGGAGACCAGCTGCAGACACCAGAGACCAGCTGCAGACACCAGAGGACCTAGAACCGAGAGAGCAGCTGTTATTAGTAAATAAATAAAGAAATCAGGGCAGTTTTAGTGGGCTGAACACATTACAGAAGAATTTTCTCATGGGGTATTTTCATAACTTTATATGCAGCAGACTGTACCTTGAGCCCAGGGCTACCGGAGAGCTATCCAGCATGTTTCAGTGGATTTTCCTGCTTTAACAGGTTAGATTAGCTGTTAAGCAGTTCAGCTATTTGTTGCTGATTAAAACCAGGTGTGCTGAAGCAGATAAACCTCTAAAACATGCTGAATACTAGCTTTTTGGGGCCGTGGAGACAAACCCTGCAGCTAATCCAATGCTATGGCTAACGGCTACTTACCTTTCAGAGGTGATTCTGTTGGGTCGGTTCTGGGAGTTTCAGGCAACTCACAAGCTCAAAACAATAAGACTCAGGTCCGCTTGTCTCCTCCAAATAGACTTGGTCCCTTTCTTCTCGAGTGTCTGTAAGGAGGGGGAGAAACGTCCTCCACTTCTATCAACTGCTCAGAGTGAAGGGAGCTAGCTTCGTCTAGTTAGCCATCGTCTTCGTCACTGCCGCGGCTCCGCCCTCTCGATCCTCCAGGCAACGCCTACTAATGTTGCATTTTTTAAAATTGATACGTGGGTGGAGAAGGACTCCGAGGCTCAATTGACCCGCTCTTTAAGCCCCGGATCTTCTTCAGTCCTAAATCTGCCCCTGACACAGCACAGTAATAAAATTGTTGTTCACCTTGAAATGTTCAGACTAGCAACTCTAGCCATCATTAGAGCTCTGATGATGGCTAGAGTTGCTAGCCACACCCTCCCAATGGCACAGCCTTCATCGCTGTTTTATGTCGTGTATGATATTGTTCTCCTCCACTGCCAGGATTAAAACCACGAAAAACACACCGCTGCACTTCTGGAATGATACTGGAAGTAAATGAGCCGTTGGGTCGCATGCATGGTACATATACATGAAACTGCATCATTGCAGTACATTTACTTTGAAAATTATCAGGGATTTTACACTAAAACCGTGTGTGATTTCCTGTCTAGCCCTATATGTTAACTGCGGACATTGACGTGTCCCAGAAGCGGCACGTGGCAAAAATAGAGCCCGATCCTATCTTTAGATAGCTTCTGGGACGCGCCTGAAAATTGTCCCATTGCAGCTGGTTTGCAACACTCCATAGACCATAATGGATCCTATTGGAAGCAGCAACATCCCGCTGCCGTTCCGCACCGCTGATGCGATTGTGAAATAGGCTTTAGTCTAGTTAAACACTTAGTCTAGCCTTTAGGCTTCATTAGGGACATTTTTGTCCATTTGGGCAGTTTTTTGTTTTTCTTTTTGACGCCATTTCACCAGTGTTTGAGCATATGGTACAACATTTTGTCACAAAACGTCTCTCTGGACAAATTTTGAAATTCAATTTGGAATTTTGAAAATAGACCAAGGGAACGCTATAAAAAAAACACTATACATTTGAGACTTTAGAGGACAAAAACGTCTGCTTGTAAAAGTGGCTATAAAAATGTATACATTGATTTTTTTTTTTGCTTTTCTTTTCATAGATCTGTTGAACAACTTCATCCCTGCTCAAACATAAAAATTTCAATCATTTTGAGGATTTTAACCCTTGAAATGCCAGTTTGAATACTCAAAGGCACTGCTGTAATTTATGAAAAAAAAAATAATAATAATAAACACTAAAACTGAGTTATTTTCCAAATAAAATAAAAAATTCTGCCTGGGGTGTTTAGTGCAAATCAGTCTTGATTATGTTATGAAATATCTAAAATTTTGAATTTTTTGCATTTATAGTTTTTACATAGCAACAGATTTAAAATTTACTATACACTCGCTCGGGCCATTAGAGAACAAAAACGTCCCATTGACTTCAACGTAAACCACAGTTTTTGATCCTGTATCATCTGCACCAAGTATTCATGCTTTCTGTGATGTTATGGTTTCATTTTGGACAAAAGTAGTCAAATTTATGATTTTTACTGTTCACCACCAAATTAAGTCATTTCTTCATATGTTGCCCGGGGGGGGGGGGGGGGGGGGGGTTCTTTAGATCTTCTGCTCTTTTTATAGACCCTTTTACTACCTACGTCATCAAAAGTTGTGCACGCAGCCTGGCAACGAGAGTGAAGGCTTCCTCATTCACACTCAATACTAAAACAGTGTTTTAAACCCTTTGTTTTGAAGTTCTGAGCACATAAACATGTCGGGTTGTTGCGTGTATGGATGCCAGAATCGCTTCTCTTCAAGCAGTGGACTGAAACTTTACAGAATTCCAAAGGGAGCACATCCATTTCAACAAAATCGGAGGCGTCTGTGGCTGCAGGCCATCAAAAGGGTTGATGAAAACTGGACTGAAAACACGATCCGAAATGCTCGAGTTTGTAGCGCCCATTTTATATCAGGTAAGGTAATTATGTACTAAGATTACATATAAATTCATACGCTTTATTTCATGCTTCAAATTAACATTTCATTCTAATTCATCTGTATTTTCCCACTGCATATTAGTATAAACTGTATTTCTCTAAAATTAACACGAATGTACTCTGAGCACGCTAAAAAAAGAAACCTATGCTATACTCACCCTGCCATGCAGGTACAGTTGGCTGTGAAGACGTAGTTCTCTGGTTTGTTTACTATGACCCAAGCCTCGTACATAGCAGTCTTGTGTCCTTGTCTTTGGCTAGGAAGGACTTCTGCCTTCAAGACGCAAAACTCAGAGTCTATGTCGTGATATTTTACTTTCTGTACGTGGCCACAGACAACATAGTTGTATGCTGCTAACGATTTGTATGCCCGTAGCTTCTCACGTGTGTACTTACTGGGCCTCTTCACTAAAAACGTATATATATCGGGCCACTGGATATCTGGCCACGCACCTACATCTTCCACCCATTCCGTAATGCCACAGGGATCCGGGAGTCTGTTGCCATTCGTTAAAGTGAGTTTAATAATGTAACATTCAAGATTTGCCGGTGATAACCCCGCAGCGTAGCTTGATAAAGCCTGACACAACGCCATTCTCTGTTGCCAAGCTGCCCGCGCATTCTCGCTGACGTCATATTGTTTACAAACAGTAAAAGGGTCTATTGAACTCAGAAGCTCAGCATGTAAACAAAACACAGTTTCACTCTCACGTGTAACATCAAACAAAAACAATATGTCTATGCACCTGGCTGGAGCTCAGGTACATCCAAACTCTTTGTAGTTCAGTTTGTTTATGAAAGTGCAGAAGTGTGAATGCTTGCTTGCATTTTGAGGAGAGACAAAATTAGAGCCATCAAGCAAGACTTGCAACACAGGATTGTGTGCTCTTTGCATGCGAAGTTGCCACATCTAATACAACATGTTACCGTTTTGTTTCTCGCCTGGGCAACATATGGAGAAATGACTGAATTTGGTGGTGAACAGTAAAAATCATAAATTGGATTACGTTTGTCCAAACTGAAACCATAACATCACAGAAAGCATGAATATTTGATGCAGATAATACAGGATCAAAAACTGTGGTTTGCCTTGAAGTCAATGGGACGGATTTGTCCATAACAGGCACAAGAGGGTGGTACATTTAAAATTTGCTGCTACAGAAAAACTAAAAAGCATCAAATGTAATATTTTAACAGACTCTTGACATATCCAAGGCTGATTTAAAAAAATGATTTCAGTCACTCAAAATATGTTTTATGTAAAATATCTCCTCTTTTGTCTGCTTTTTTCATGACAAAATGAGCATCATGTAATCAAACTGGCATAAAGGGTTAAAATTCAGATAAATATTCAATATTTTTGTCTTCTCCATCCCCAGTGAGTCGTGGAGGATGGCTGCTTATACTGAGCCGGGATTCTCTGGAGGTTTCTTCCTGTTAAAAGGGAGTTTTCCTCTCCACTGTCACTGCATGCTTGCTTAGTATGAGGATTGCTGTAAAGTCACTGACACTCGTCAGTGACTTGATGCAGTTTGCTGGGTTCCTTATATAGGAAACATTATTTCTGATTGGCTTAATGAACTGACTTGAACTGGAATGTTTATTATGTGAAGTGCCTTGAGACGACTCTTGTCGTAATTTGGCGCTATATAAATAAACTTGAAACTTGAATATTTGATTTTTCTGATCAGAACTGAAGTTGATCACAAGATTTAGACCCAAAAAGCAGAAAAAAATAATCTGGACCATTTTTAAAGCCGTTTTAAAAGTGGAAGTTTTTGTCCTCTAATGGCTCGAGTGTATAGTAAATTTTAAACCTGTTGCTATGTAAAAACTATAAATGCAAAAAATTCAAAATTTTAGATATTTCATAACATAATCTAGACTGATTTGTACTTAACACCCCAGGCAAAAAATAATAATAATCTTTTTTTAGAAAATAACTCGGGTTATATGGTTTTTCATGAATTACAGAAATGACTGGGTATTCAAACTGGCATTTCAAGGGTTAAAATCCTCAAAATGACTGAATTTTATTTATGTTTGAGCAAGGCTGAAGTTGTTCAACTATGAAGAGCAAAAAAAATGTATACATTTTTTATAGCCACTTTTACAAGCAGACGTTTTTGTCCTCTGTATGAAAATTAAAGTGAAGCCTGAGGGCTAGCTAAACGCCTTTGTCTAGTGTGACGTAGATCCGAGCGACTTTTCTAATCCAAGATTTTTCTTGTCTGTTTTCTATTGGCTAGTGCAGAAACTAGGGGTAAAAGAACATTTTCACGTTCAGCCTGCATGTTAAACTCAAAGTAACCAATTATATTAAAAAAAATAACAAGTAAGAAATTGTTTCTCAGTGAACTCGGGGTGTTTCTCATTGTCAAGGGACCTCGCCTTGATGCCTTGGTCCCCCCCGGTTGACTAGGAGATTCATCATCAGAAACCTCCGAGACTTGTTCCAATCAGTTCAATGTTCATGTGCTACGAAGCGTCTGTCCGCCGTTTGTTAGCCGTTTAGCTAACTGAGCAAGGATGCATACTAGGTGGCTTGTTGCCTTCTCTTAATAAAAAATTTCACAGAATACAGCGCGGTATTTTCAAAAAGATGGTGGATCAGAAACCAGCAGCTACTTCGGAGCAAATTTCCAGTTTAAATGTAAGTCAACTAATTTCAGCTGTCAGGCTTATATCTAAAATGTTTAGATCCAAAGCAGTTATCTATATTTGGTTAGTGGCTTAGTCGTTGCAGCTTTGGTGGCTAGCAGGTAGTAACTCGCTGAATTTAACCAATATATATATACAATTATAAAAGTAAATACATCTATATTGAAACTTATATGTATGAAATCTAACTTTACCTCACGTGTCACATGGTGCGACGCGACCGCCGCTGGAGCTGCGGTCTGTCTTTGATCAAGGAAGGACAGTAAGCAAGGCGCCTGGCCTAGCAAGACATTGTCATTCTAGGCCAGTTGCCTTGGCATTGAGAAACATCCTTGGTCTTGAAGATGTTAGCTTGATTATTGCAATAGCTCGACTTCGATGCATATGTAATTACAATGACTTATGACACAATCTGAGAAGATTCAAGCTCATTACGTGGACAGAATGAAAGGATTTCTGAGGGTGGGTGGACCTTTCTCGTAATGTGAAACTTCAGTAACCACAGAAGGCCTAAAATCAATGAAGAAGAAAACTGTTAAAACCAACAATTGTGTCAGTCTCTGACTGTTTTTCACCATGACATTTTTTGCAATGTCTTCAAATCTGTTGAAAAGTGGGTTGCAAAGAAGAAGTGTCAAAATAGAGAAAAATACAACAGTATTCTTATCTTTAAGAAATAAGAAAAAATCCATCAAAGATGCATCATCCTTCCGTTGGTCCTCTACTGTGTGAGGTGTTAATCAAATGTGGACACTTGGTTAGCCATATTTAACTGTTTTTGTTTCTCTTCCCTGAACATCAACCACATCCATCCATCTTTCCCACAAAGTCATACAACCCTGCCATTTACCTCCCTCATCTGAGGAGGTCATTTGCCAAGTTGCTCTTTCAGTTCCCTGTTTCTACCAACCATCCATCTCCTTAAGCTAGACTTTTATTTCTCTTTGCTTCATTTAATTCCAGATAACTGATGTGAATGTTGCCTCCATGCTGCCATCAGACTGGATGTGTGTTTTTCTCCTACCTTTCTCATGTTCTCCAGTTCCAGCTGTTTGGCCTCGTTTGCTGTCTGCAGCTCACTCATCCTCAGCTCCAGCTCCTCCTGCTCAGCCTGCTGCTTCAGACGTAGCTCCCGGCGCTTCTGCCGGGAATAGTGGTGCGGCGCCGGCCGGCCCTGGCGCAGCAGATTCACACAGGTCTGAATAGCTGACAGGAACCCAGGGCAAGACACAAAAATCACTTTTACCATGAGGGAGAAGAGTAGATGTGATTTTTGGATTCAACAACTCACCCTGGATCCACTCTTGCTTCTTCTTCCTTTCTGATGCACTGATTTCAAAACTTTTTTGAGACGACTTGATGAGGAAAAGACATTTTTTACCATCTTTGTCTTGTAAAGGCTTTATTGGAAAACACAAAACACAAATGACTGAGATCAGATGAGCCAGACCAGCTAAGATAAGGATGAGGAAACACCATCAGGGAAGCCATCCGCCCCGGCAGCCGCAGATCCACAGCAGCAGCCGAGGCACCGACACAGGGCGCCCAGGGCAGGGAGGGCAGAGACCCCCACCTCCACCTAGGCACACCTGGAAAGCATCCACAGCCGACCACCGCCGCCGGGGCAGAGGGCTCCCACAGAGGAAGCACTGGAAAAAGGTTAAATTAAGGTTAAAATATAAAATCAAAAGAGCTAAAATGAGAAATGTAATATAAGTTATATAGATATTAAAATAATGTTGATCATAAATCTAAGGTAAAAAAAACTGTTTAAAAAGCATGTATAAAGAAAGAATACATTAAATAAATAAATAAATAGATAAATAAATAACCTAAGTAATTAAATAATTTAAAAAGTGATAATATTCAGTTAAAAGCTAAGCTAAAAAGAT
Source organism: Nothobranchius furzeri (assembly GCF_043380555.1). NCBI lineage: Eukaryota > Metazoa > Chordata > Actinopteri > Cyprinodontiformes > Nothobranchiidae > Nothobranchius > Nothobranchius furzeri. The sequence continues at coordinate 46,702,236 of NC_091744.1, read as the reverse complement.
GGGTCTTGAGCCTGTTTCTAAAAACATGAACGTTCTCAGCAGCCCCGAGGTCCCCTGGCAGCTCGTTCCAGAGGCGAGGACCGAAGTACTGGAAGGACGCCGTGCCGTGAATATGTGTCCTGACTTTAGGGATGACAAGGAGACGGCTGCCAGAGGAGCGCAGAGACCGCGAGGGTTCATACGGTAAAAGCAGTTCTGAAAGATAAGAAGGCCCAAGACCATTAAGACACTTAAAAACCGTTAAAAGTATTTTGAAATCGATCCTGAAACATACGGGAAGCCAATGCAGTGATTATAAAACTGGAGTAATGTGCTCCCGCCTCCTTGCTCCATTGCAATCTACTGAACCCAGCAGTGATTTAGGGGTTACTAAATTTTGCCCTCTGTCTACCGGTTTGTTGCTTCAGAGCATTGGCAATTCTAGGGGCAGTGCCACAGGGGCATTGACCCCTGCTGAAATCTGATTGGTCCCCTGAATTGCCCCTGTTATGTCACTCATCTGTCCTTTGTGGGGTGATCAGATTATAGGTGGATATAATTCCAAATCCAAATCCTAGTGGCATTAATGAGCCATGTCGGAATGAACTAATGCTTGATAAACGGAGAAGGAAGTGTAGTTACCAACAACGGCGAAGATCTGAGGAAGACTAAAATATTAGTCAAAATGTCAGCAAAAACAAGGTAAAAACAACTCTTTTGCTGTGTTAAAGAAAGAACCAAGTAATGCAGTTAATACTTGGCCCTTCTACAAATGATGTGGCCCCTTGATGGCCCAATACTCCACCACCGATCTACAGAGACGAATAGAGTAAAACCATGCCTCTACAGAGCAGCTTCCATCTAGCAGGATGTCTCCTTTCTTCTCTGCAAGGTCCTCACTGGTGTAGTAGGAGATGTAGCCGGGCTTCAGAACGAACCAGCGCTCCGTCCAGTTCTTCCTCTTGTGCCCTTTCTTCATCATGTATCCCTATAAAGAGGATGAATGACATGAGTCATTAGAATAACTGGAGTTTATTTAATACTGTAAAGCACATTTCTATGGGACTGCACAGAACGGTCCAATAAAACATTCAGGAAACTAAAAGAATAAAACCATGCTAGTATGTAAACACTCAAGAGACCAAAAACTGGAAGCTAAAATAAACAGACTAAAATAGATACGAACAGGCCCAAATACATACAAATGTTAAAACTTGCAACCTACTGGGTGTTACTAACCACCAGAGAAAACAAATGTGTTTTTAAACATATTTTAAACAAGGCCGTAGTGACTGTAACTATTATTACCAGAGCTGCTGAAGAACCGATTATTTCTGACCGAGCAGAGCCCAGGGACCCAGACCCCACCAGGCAGCCACCGGGAGTGATCAGGCAGACGCCAAAAAACTCCCTTACCCGGGAGCCACGACTCAGGCAGACCAAGACACCACACTCCACACCAGGTGTGGCAGGGGGAGGGGAGACGAAGATCTATATCATCAAAAGAAGTCCCAGGAGAAGGGAGGAGTCAAAGGCCCCACCTGACATATACAGTCATACACAAACACAGTCACACACTCCTTCCCTCATGCTCACACATGCACATACAACCAAAGACTTACAAAAATGCACGCCGGACACCCACTCATGCTCCCCATACACACCCTATTCACTCTGGTCCCGGTACTGCTGCACATGGGGTACAACCATCACCAGTTACCAGAGTTCAACCCTTTCTGCTGGGGTGCTGATGAGCAGGCTCCCCCGCCCAACGCTGAGCACAGCAACCCACCGCCCCAGACCCCAACCAGACGGCCGGATCTCCCTCCTAGCCTCCAGCCCCAGGAAGCCAAGCAACAACAGAGGTGTGGTAAGACCCCTAGTCTCCCTCCGCCTGCTCCAATATAGTGTTGGTGTTGATGAGGTGTATTCCATGGCTGTGGTGAGCGGGCACTGCGGGCATCGTCTGGCCTATGCCAGCTGATGCCACCGCCCCACCCCACATGCACCCACAGCCCTCAGTGTCTAAGTGCAGTTTAAAATTGGAAATGGGCACTGGCACTCGGGAGGAGGCTGAGAAATCCCCCTGCCAAATGCCGTTGAATGTGCTCACTCCCAAGGCCCTAAGTGTGTGTTTGCGTGGAATGTCATTGGTGGAAGTGTTTAAGGCGCAAATAAAATTGGGGGGCAGGTTGCCACAGGAATGCGGAAATGGGGTCCATACCCACACTCCCTGACTTGTCCACCCCCCAAGGTCCTATGTGCATGTTTGTGTGATGATGTGAGAGAGCAGGAGGAGAGAAATATGTGGGGATGGGGAGGAATGGCTGGTTGGGCTTAGCCCTCCAGGGAGCCAGCTCCCCCACTGGCCCCAATAGGTACCTCTGTTGTCAAAATGCCACCCAGGGCATGGAGACCCCAGCCCATCCTGCCAGGGCCCAAAGCAGCAGCATCACAGAGCCTCACAGAGTCCGAGGGCACCAACCCAGCCCCACCCCAGTAGAATATCTACACCCATCCCTGCATTTGCACAACTTCTGGATTATAAAAGACATAGGACATCCAGGTAAGGTTGGGTCCTCCCCCTCCTGGACTTCCCCCTCCCCTGTGATGGGACAGCAGAGGAGCCAAGGTCTACCCGAGGCCCCTGAACCCGAGTCAGGCCTTCTCCCCGGCAGCATACATGTCAGGAAAAAATATTCATTATCAAATCGGGCTTTCCGTTAAAACCCCAGTTTCATTCAGTGACGTGATTCGATTTGAAAATATTGTTCAAAGAAAAATTGTCCTTTTTTCAGAACCGACAAAGTCATTTCTAAATTTGAATCAGATTTTGCAGGCCGTTCGGATCCTTTGTTTCTCTTGCTGCTGAATCACCACTATTACGACATAAAAAATATTAAAGGCTTTTTCGGCGCTAAATATTTTTGTTCTTGGTGCTTTACCCCCATCAGACCACGAGTGGGCAAAATTGTGCATGGTTTTGCTGTGTGTGTAATAGCGATTTATGCAGACAAACAGAAATCTCACTCATCACATGTCCTAATTGTAATCAGATATGTCAAAATTTAATATGTTTTCAAAAACACATAACACCTGTTTACAGACCTCAAGCAGACAGGTCTGTTTCTCCTTGCGAATTGTTTAAAAAATGCATGAGTTGTAAGCATGTTTATTATGTCGCTTTGGGGAAATCCAATTCAGGCCACGTTTGTCCTACAACTAAATGCACCATCAGCAAACAACGGCGGTCCACGGTCATCAGTGTAGGGCTGCAGCTATCGAATATTTTTGTAATCGAGTATTCTATCGAATCTTTTATCGATTAATCGAGTACTCTAATAAATTACTCTTTTGCGTTTTTAAACCATTATATCAAATAGCATGTTATAAAATATGAAAGACCTCTTAAAATGAGAAAGCAATTGCCAGTTATTCTTCAAGTTTTATTCACAATTAGTTTTCAAAACTTCAGCACTTCAACTTTACTTTACAGTAAACAAATGCGAGCGGCTGCGGCCCAAACAGCACCAGAACCGCTCACGGCGCATGCGCAAACATGGCTCGCCAGCTGTTTCCCTATTAACACACGTCCGTTTTAATTTCTACACTTTTTTTGTCTCCCACTAACAAGGATTGTCGAAAGCATGCTTGCCATGGTTATGTCAAATTATACTGATCACACGACATTTACTTTATTTCGTTTTCCTCCGCCACTCATTAATACCCGTGTCCTCCTGCAGCAATCCCGAGGGACAATGGACATCAATAACAACACAGTAAAAAGTCTGACGTGTTGCGTAAAAACTGCTATTTTTAGCACATTTTAAGTCCGACGTGTTGCTACCAGACGTACGGTGTGAGCTGAAACTGAGTGCTACAAATGAAAAAGTCGCACAGTGTCCGCAGAACATATAGAAATACAGGCTAAAATGCATTATCTTGTAGAGGCTCCGAGTCCGCTTGCAGAAGTGACATTTACATGTGGATGTTTCCTGGTCAGGTGCTGCAGCATGGAGGATGTGGTGTTGTGGTAGGCTACATCCATTTTACAGTATTTACACTGGAGTATGTTTTCCGCCTTACGACGTGAAAAATGGTCCCACACCTTTGACATTTTCTGTCTTTTTCGCACTTCACCGGGGTCCACGTTGTCCGCCATGGCTTAAGAGAAAGTTAAGTTGCGTTCGCTACTCGCGTGTGCATTCAGTGCAGTGTGTATGTGCGTCACTTATTTCGGTCCGGGTGAAACATGACCCCGGGTGATTGCAAAGCCATGAATTAATTAAACATGAATTAAACGAAGCCTCAAGGCAGAGAATTTGACTCGAGGATTTTTTGTACTCGAATTATTCGACATACTCGAGGAATCGTTTCAGGCCTACATCAGTGTTTTATTCAGCTTGAAAAAAAAGGATGAAAGATTAACAGATAAAGTCATTTATTACGACACCAAAACATTTATGGATCAGAACGGTGTGCATACACCGTTTTTGATCTGCGCAAAATCCGATTCAGGCGAGATTTGGGAAAAATACTGCGTGGGGTGCATACAAGATTTTATCATGCTGATGAGGCGGCCTAAATTCAGCAATTACACATTCATTGCTCACAATGCAAGAGGATTTGACGCTTATTTAATCCTGAGAGCCATGATCCAATTAAAAATTGTACCCGAAAATATTCTCATGCAAGGGTGCAAGTTACTATGGTTTTCTGATCCAGATTTTGGCTTAGGATGTATTAGATTCACTAAGTTTTTTCATGATGAAACTAGCCAACCTCCCCGCAGCCTCGGGGTTTTCAGATTCAGCTAAAGGCTATTTTCTTCACAAGTTCTCTAGTGAGGAGAATCTGAACTACATAGGGCCTTATCCTCCTGTCTCCGATTTCGGCTTTGATCAAATGTCTTGAAATCAAATGTCTCCGGAAAAATACATTTTTAGAAAGGTACACAGGAGTGAGTACACAGCAGCCTTTTGATTTTAAGAAGGAAGCGCTGCTTTACTGCAGGAACGATGTGGAGATTCTACGTAAAGCTTGTGTGATTTTCAGAGGAGTTTTTTACTGAAACGGGGATCGATCCTATTACATCAGTTACCATCGTGTCGGCTTGCATGTGCGTGTTTAGACCTAATTTTCTAAAAACCAACACGTTGGCAATCCTTTGCCCTCTCGGTTATCACACTCAACAAAAACTAAGTCAACAGCGGGTATTGTGTGGTTGGAATGGTTATCTCATTGTCAAAATGTAGAGATTCAGCACACTTTGAAACCTTCTGGGTAGTGGAAAGTAGGAGAGTTTTGTCTCGATGGATATGCTATGATTTCCGGCGTTGAGTTTTTAGGGTGTTTTTTTCACTGCTGTCCAAAATGCTTCCGACCGTCTGCAACATGTCCTCTGAGAAAAATCACTTTTGGTGAAATTTATGAAAAAACCGTTGAAAAACTGCAGATGCTGGAATCAGTGCACTGTTTAAAAATGACTGTGATTTGGGAGCATTAATGGCACGAGATGATGAAAGCAAATCCGGAGGTGAAGCAGTCTGTGCAGGAATTTGAACCTCCGCCAGCTCCTCTCTCACCTCGCGAGGCCTTTTACAACAGCAAAGGGTAAACTGGTTTTTACCCTCTGCCGCACTTGTGCTGAGGTGAATAATCAGACTGACGCTTGCAGGCACAACTCAACTCCGCAAGCGCTAACGGGGGTTGGGTCAGCATGAAATTAAATGTCACTCTGGACGCAGGCTACCGGCTGGTAAAAATGATTGAGGTGTGGGATTTTACCAAAAGCAGCACAGATGTGTTTGCCGGTTATATTAACACGTTTCTGAAACACAAGCAACAAGCCTCAGGTTTTCCTGAAGGCGTCACTGATGAATCAAAAAGAAAATATGTCCAAGACTATGAACGTCATCAGGGGATACGTTTAGATATGGCTAAAATTGAGTGCAATCTTGCTAAACGTCCCATTTCAAAATTATCTCTCAATTCATTGTGGGGAAAATTCGGACAGCAAAATGAACTTGTACAAACCACATTTGTTAAAAATCCTGATCAATTTTTTGACCTTCTGTTTTCAGGTAAATACGAAGTTAAATTATTCCACTTCATCACCTCTGAAGTGGTCCTGGTGCAGCACAGCTTGAGTGAGAGATGCGTGTCACCTCCTGGCAGAAGTAACAATGTTTTTCTCGCTGCCTTAACAACAGCGCACGCACATCTCAAATTATTAAAAGAATTGAATAAATTGGAAAACCGTGTGCTCTATTTTGACACAGATTCCGTGATTTATGCTGTAAAACCGGGTGAGTCTGTTCTGCCCACAGGTTCATTTCTGGGAGATCTGACCGATGATCTTGGAGGCGATTCTATTCAAGATCATTAGGGCCCAAAAGCTACGCTTACAAAACCCGGGACCGCCAGCAGGTGGTGTTAAAGGCTAAGGGTATCACTCAATCTTTTATCTCATCTAATCAGATTAATTTTGACAGCATGGCGCAGGTGGTGGAGGGATTCCTCGGTGGAGAGAGGGGGGAGTTTCTGCAAGTGCGTCAGGACACCATCAGGAGGGATAAAGAAGGGTTCACTCTCTCAAATACTTCATTTGTGAAAAAGTTTCGTATGATTTTTGATAAACGCAGGTTATATCCTGACGGAACAACTCTGCCATTTGGTTATTAGATTAATGAAAATGTAAACTCATTTTGATCCCAGACTGAAAGTCCCTTTCAGCGCTCTGAACGCAGGACCATCAGGCTGTGGGAAGACTTTTTTTTTTATAAAAAGTAGTTTGGAAAATTGTCTGGAATGTATGACTGAAATGCCAAAGAATATCATTTGGTTTTTTACTTCTTATCAGAAAATGTATGGTGATCTGAAACTTTGTGATAAAAATATTAAATTTTTTCAAGGTTTCCCTTCTTCATTCCGTGACGATCAAATGTTTCCACCTGAGCAAACTCATTTGATTATTTTAGATGATCTGATGGTCCAGACTTTCGACCATCCGGAAGTGGCAACATTATTCACTCAGTACAGACAACACCGCCAAATGAGTGTTTTTTAACTCACACAAAATGTTTTTCATCGAGGAAAAGAATAATAGATCATTCAGTCTAAATACTAATTATTTTATTTTGTTTAAAAATCCACAAGATAAAATGCAAATAAATGTTTTAGCAAATCAAATCTACTCTACTCAAAAAAGATATTTTCTCGAGAGTTTCCAAGACGTAACACCCCTCACAGTTATTTATAGTGGATTTGAAACCGGAAACACCAGAACGTCTAAGGCTGCGCAGCGGAGCACTTCCGGGTCAAATGCTGTTGGTATATTTGCCTAAAATAGAGCAATGTCGGCCAGGATAAAACGCAACGCCAGGATTCTCAAGGCTTTGTCTCACATGAACCCACGGAAATGTCATGAGTTTTTAAAAGGCTGCTCGCCAGATGTTGTGACCGCTCTGTGCGAGATTGCTTTAAACGTGCTGCAAGGGAACATATGGCTCTCACCACTTCAATATAAGAAATTATCTAAAAACAAAACGCTCCTGCGAAAGTTGACTGATAACAAAACTAGCTCTTTTAAAAAGAAAAAGCTTTTAATCAGTCAAAAAGGCGGATTTCTGCCGATTCTCCAAGCAGCTGTCGCCTCTCTATTAGGAGAACTCATCAGCGGTGTTATAAACAAATAGGAAATAATGGCTTCTCAAAAATTGTTCATGTTACCCCTCAAAAATTACATCATCTCACAAAACCCACTGTCAGAGACGTAGCAGAGTCGGATCTTGACACGGAAATGAAATTAACTATGCAGGAGACGGGACTAACGCCGTATGAGAAAATTAAGAAATACAACGCACTGCTACAGCGTTATCTCGCTCTGGAGAAAGCCAGATTACAAGAGGATTCACAGATTCCCATCCCCCACGAACAGAACACTGAATCAGCTGATGCCGCTGCTGGTTCCGTGCCAGCTGATCAAGCTGAAGCTGTCATTCGAGACGCGCTGCAGAATTTGCCAGCACGCAGCAGGAGAAATGCAGGGTACCTGCTGAAGATGACACCATTTCATTGGGGACCAACGGGTGAATTTATATATAAAGGCAGGGCTGCCAACTCTCACGCACTGAGCGTGAGACACACCCATTTGACCCTCTTCACACGCACTCACGCCACACCTCCAATCTCTCACGCTAAACCAGCGCCTGTGCTCCCCAAACGCGCATCACGCACAGTGCATAGGGCTTACAAAAAATAAATATAATAAAATACAGATGGTATTAACTATAGCATTAGCAACTGAACAGCATGCACACAAACAACACTTAAGTAATATTTTAACTGGCGTTATTTTACACACAGAATCCCATCTGTATAATCCAAGCAGGTGTGCTTTTTTACACTCTGGTTGTGAGATGGGCGGAGCGGTGAGCTCCACCTGCTGTTGATGGGACGGGCATGCCCGGTTCTTTCTCCTAGAACCGTGAGCTGCAGCTGCACGCGCCGCCAAAATGACATGCTTTATTTAGAAATGCAGCCACGTCGCGGTCGCCGGCCGATGTTGACGGAGCTTGAGTCCCAAATGTTTTCACTCATCAGCTACAGATCCTTGCTCACAGCAAGCTGGGCTTCCTACCGTGGTGACTCACTCACATGCTCCCTCCCCTACATTAGTTGGTGACGTGGTGAATTAAAACATTAGGAATCCTAGAATTTTAATTCACCGCTTCACCCGTGTGTTTTTCTTGTTTGTGAGACGAACTCCTCCTCCAAAGTCAAAGTCATTTATTGTCATCTTCTACCACATGTGCAGGACATGCAGAGAAATGAAATTGAGTTTCAGCACACACAATTCAAAGATCAGACATACGTGGGTAAGACACATAACAAGAATTGGTGACTGCGGTCATTCGCAACATGAGTCGCGCTACCTTAATAGATAGATGAAAAGGGTGTTACATGAGGATAAGTGGGGGTAGGTAAAAAAAAGGCATAGCAGAGTTAGCCCCAGCGGGGAGTAACTCTATTATACAAAAAAAACTCCTTTCAACATGGAAGCACAAAACAGCACAGATACAAACATCAGAGTCCGATGGGGAGGTGGGGATGGGCGGGATCCTGAAGCCTCCAATGGGAGCTGCCACTGCGGCGCATCGACCAGCTGCAGACCAACAGGTGGGAGGGAGAGATAAGGAACAGAGAGCACATTGAAGTTCCCGCAGACATGTCAGCCTGAAGGAAGAGGGTGAAGGTCGGGACACAGCATCTGTCGGCATTCCTCCTTTTGTGGGGGTGTGTTGAGGCAGCCTTGAGAGGCTGCTATGGCGTCAGATAAGGATAAACATGACTTTGTTTAGGGCAGGCAGAGATAATCTTCCTCTCTGCCTTGAAGTCTTTAAGTGGTCATTCATGTCCACCAGTGAAGCCAATTTTACATTCCACATCCCTGCATCGTCCAGCGACCCCGAGATCAAATCCATCTTGCGCACTAACACAGGCAACGCCGCGAGGACATTGTCCAGCTTACGGTTCACCTCGAGTAACGTCCCAGTCTGTGAGGTCACCGCCCGAGCGGCGCATTCCGTGGGTACGGGTCGCACTCCAATCGCTCCCGTCTTCCCAAATTTCCAGAAAACCAGATATCCTCCCACTCCAATCAGAAGAAATCCAGTGATCATTAGGCCGAATATCCACAAATCTTCCACGTCCTCGATGGACAGCTGAGAGGCACACGATTCGCCAGACCTCCCAAGAATCGAGTGCATATCCCGATGCGAATGTCCCCTCGGGACAGGTGGGTGCCCCCTTCTCCGTTCTCAGGTTACTGGTGCAGAAGCCTGGAAAGGGCAAAATTCCTCAAACGTTTTTTTTCCTATTGGCTGATATGAATGAATATAATAGAATAGAGTAAATTTTATTAGTCCCACAGTGGGAATATCCACTCATTACAGCAGCACACACACTTACCCAAAATTCCACTACCTCCGCTCCACTCCACCCCCGCCTTCCGCAGCCGCTCGCTTCCGAACTCAATTTTTACTGGTACCCGCTCTGCAACGGCTCCGCTCCGGTGCGGAGACCTGAGGTGCGCAAACAAGCATGCGCGGGATTTTCGAGATCTTGCAATACAGTCCGAGCAATAAACGCGGAAGTTAGATCCAAACACCCGTTGTGTGGGAGAAGCATCGAAATGAGCTGTTTAATCTGCCCATCATTTGTGTAGAGAGATCAGCAGTGTTTGGGTCAACAAAGTGTGACTACTTTGATAGTGGAAACTGTATTTATGGCTTACTTTTGTGCATTTAAATTTCAGCCGCCATTAATAGTTGTTAAAAGTTGTTAAACCTGTGCATATGAAACAAAAAACGCTTTTTGTTTATCGATTTATTGTGAAATAACGGAAGTTGTGCTTGCTCCTTTTCCTGTTGGGCGGTTGTGATTTCTGTCCACTAACCGCGGAGGTGCTCCGGCGTCCAGCAAAAATAGAATCGATCCTATTTTTGCTGGATGGCGGAAGGCGCACTGCGCCGCACGGCCGCAGTGGTGGAACAGCTCTGATTGACTACAACGGGACCGATTTTGCTGCGGAGTTCGTGCCGGAGCGGAGCGCAGCAGAGATAGTGGAATTTTGGGGTTAGAGACACAGATTACAGGTAAAACTGATTCCAGCCATGTTTGCTTTGATAACTTCAATAACTTCATGCTGATGAACATGAACATAATCCTGTTTAGTGGATGCAACTACATCATGAAGTTAGCTTAATACGATAGATTGTTTTTCTTGGCAGGAAATAATAACTGGTAATATTATGAATGACATGATATTGCCAACCCCTAGATGGAATTTAAACATTTACATGAATTATTATTAAAAGTTCCTGTGTGACACGTAGCTGTAACTCTTTACTGCTGACAGACAGACAGACAGACAGACAGACAGACAGACAGACAGACAGACAGATAGACAGACAGATAGTGTAAAGAAGTTCAGGAGAGTTGAATGTTAAATTTTCCTCACAAAATGAAAATTTGTATTAAACAATGGTCAGTTCCCTCTGTAAAGTCAGAGGTACAGAAGAGGATCAGGGCAACTGGAAAAAAAAAGAAAAGAAAGAATTCTGACTTTTTTCCCAGAATTCCCTGTCAGAATTCTGAGAAAAAAGTAAGAATTCTCTTTCTTTTTGTTGGTCTCGTTAGTGGCTCTAATCCTCTTCCATACAGAGTAGAAATGAATAAATAAAATGTAGAGCACAAAAAGTCTCAATATTAATCCCCCCCCCCCCCCCCAGACGGTCGGCGAATTGTCCGCTCCAAACCCCATCTCACTCTTTTGAATGTTCAAAACTTGGCAGCCCTGTGAAGGCGATGTACAGAAAGGATCTCATATTCTTGATTCGGTTAAAAACATTAACAGCCCGTTAAAAAAAACAACGGGGTGGATTCATTTCCTAAACACTCTGGTGGAGGAAAATGTCCAGTTATCAGCGGTGACAAACCCACTAGCACGTCAGCAGATTACGCAACTCAGGAGCGAAGGGGGGTTACTTCCGGCTGCGGGTGAAAAAAAAGAAGCCTGGTCAGGAAATGGCCCGTATTTTAAAGAAAAGAAAAATAATTTTATCTCTGAGTTGGAGCGATCTGCCCACTTTGAAGAAATGGATCCGCTTAAATGAATCGCATGTTCAACTTTTTTGTTTGTTCAATAAAACGTTCATTCAAAACAAATGTCACAGTCCGTGACATTTTGTAAACATTTTGAGTACAATTTGTCTGTGTGAAGTACAAATCAAGACATTTTATACAATTTCTATATTTTTTAACAAAATTATATGCCATAGCATCATTCATCGATACATTTTTATGATGTTTAGACAGAATTTGTTTGAGAGAAATTCTGCTTGCTTTGTGACACAGGAATAATATGCAAAGATGGCTGCAGCGGTCAGATGTCAAACTCTACAGTTGTTCATCCTGATATTGTATTTCTGAGCAGCGTTCTTTTAGAAAATTCAGGATGGTTTTGGAGTAATATTCAAACTCTGGTGAAAATCCGCAAGAATCGAAAAATGTCCCGAGGCCATCTTGCTCCACAGCTAACGCCAACCAATGTTCACCAGTTAAATGAGAGGTGTGGGTGTTCACCACAAAATAGGCAGGGAGCTGTGTGTTTTTAGGGAATGTAGACAGCTGATCAGAGGCAAACGCGCCACAAAAAAGATCTCCCAGCAGGCTCGATAATATTCTGTGCAGTTCGTGATTATCCATCAATAATAATCAACCAGCACCTCTCTCTTTGGGTTTATCTCGAGAATGGATTCGTGGCATGCATACACAATGAGTGTAGCCGTGTCCCTCAGCGGGGTGCTGAAGCGCATTTCCATTCTCAAGTTGCCATTAGCAACAGGAGCCAATGCCTCCACGTCATCCACAGAGTTCAGATTGAAGGCAAACAACGTATAGCCTTGTTGATAATCTATCCTGTTAATCGCAAGAGGCAAACCTTTCAAATGTCTGGAGGTGGCTGTAAACAATTATAAAATTCTCTAACGGATGTCCTCTGATCAAAAGTCAGCTGAAATGCTTTTGACGATAGCTGTTTGCCGTCTCTGGACAACACAAGATATTCCACATTCATGTGGCAAAAATTAAACGGAGAAAGGTCTCTTCAGCCCGTATAGGCCTCATGATCCACCAATCCCAGTACTATATATTTAGGGATAGCTCCGAGAAAGAAGAAAGGTTCTTCAGATTGCATATCCTTGAATTTTGTGGAATCGAGTAAGTTTTGACGGTAACGCGTGAAAGGGGATACAAAGTGTTTGCTTTTAGTAAAGCAGATTTGTGACCCAAACGTATGGTGGGTGAAATATTAACTTTTTTCACATAAAGCGATGCACCCAGCAGGTTCAGCTTGTAGGTGGAGTCAAGCGCCCCCATCAGGCAGAAAGCATCGCTGGCTCTTGTCAGCTTACAGTTTTTTTTCTATTGCTAAAACACATTTTTCAAAACTGCACACACAATACCCCAAACATAACACACAAATTCCTAAACCGTGGCTTCCCTTTGCAACAAAACCCTGCCATCACATATCGTAACATGTTCCCAAAATGGAACACGTGTTTTCATTTGGTAAACACAGCCACATTTTCACATGACACACACATTACCATTCATTGCTGAAACACAAGTAGCCTTTGGGTGAACACTACCAAGCATGGAAAGAACACTGAAGAGCAAAACTGAAAACACAATTGTCGAAAGGGAACACAATGAATTATACACTGAATGTATGACAGTGCCCACTTCTCTCATAGACAAACATTAGATATCACACAAATTTTGAGACGAAAAATATTATTTTTTACAGTTAACACCAGCCCCCCCCCCCCCCCCCCCCCCCACACACACACACACACACACAACAAAACATTTTATTTTTACAGTTAACCCCCCACCCCCTCTCCCATTCAAGCATAATCATGGGGCATCATGCCTCCGGTCTCTGTCTGGCCAGAGGGCCTCATCAAGATCACAGGCGATGTCCTCCTTGTCCAAACTGCGCTGGAAGTACCGCCTCGAGTGCCTCATGAAGCCCTGACAGGCCTCAAAGGGCACATCTCTACAAGCCTCCTCCATGGCTTGAAGCGGTGGGACCTGGATCTGTGGATTCCTTTCGTACACCTTCCATCTCCAGGCTGAGAAAAACTCCTCAGTGGGATTGAGGAAGGGGGAATAAGGTGGAAGGTATAAAACGGAAAACGTGGGTGGTCCTGAAACCACTCATACACCTGGGTAGCCTTGTGGAAACTTACTTTTATGCTGCAGTCCCTGATTGCAAATTGCTCGACAGACCCGAAAGTTTTGAGATTTGAATATTTGTGTGTTGTTGATTGAAGCTTTAAGAATTTATGTGAGAAGTGTGTGTAAACCTGAAAATTGTGTGCTGTGTTTTGACAGCAAGGTAATGTGAAACTGACATCCGAGTGTAAAGGAGGAAAATCAGAGTTCTAATATGATAAGGAAATTTTAAGTAGTGATAAGTTGAGTCAAGTGATTGGAAACAGAAGTAGAGATTGTGAAAATTGTGCCTCATTTTTGCTTTTTGAGTTTTAGCAATCGAAAAAAAAACTAATCCTGAGATCAACTGAGTTTAAAAGTCTTTCACAGAAAAATATATCAGAATGGAGAGGCTCTATCAGGTCCACCTCTCTGGAGTTTTCTGTAAAAAACACTTGCTGATTAAGGCCTGAATTGGGTAGGGATGGGTACCTTTGACATTTGAATCGATTCGGTACTAATTCCCGGTATCTAGGAATCGATACCGGTACTTAACGGTACCAATTTTCGATACTTTTGAGTGTTTATTATTTTAATTCTCTTTTATAATTAAATATATATTTTTCTCAATATATAACAATATTTGATAAATATCATGATAAATAACATACAACTGTTTGTATTTTAACATCGTCCTTGTAGTTTTATAAGCTGATAATTAAACTGAAGCAAACATCTTTGCTGTGAACTAAATTTACTGTGTATCTTCATTCCTTTTGCCGTCTTTTTCATTTGATTTTTCCTACCGGGAAGTTAGAATTTCTGAGGAGAAAGCAAACGCACCATTAGCTGATAACAATGGTGGCAATGGAAGCTAACATATCAAGCTAACGTTATCTTAAACAGTTTATTTAACTGCTGGAGCAGATTAAAACAATGATGCCTCACACTTAGATCGTTGTCACTGGTTTCGTCTTCACCCAATCACCCGTCGCATTTAGTAAAGTGAAGCCAAACTTTAGAGCGCGTTCATGTTCTTCTAGCCAGATATTCGGAGTTCCGAGGAGAAAGCGAATGCACCATTAGCGAAACAGAAGCTAACATATCAAGCTAACATTATCTTAAACATTTTATTTACCTACCGGAGCAGATTAAGATGAGGATGTCTCACTTAGATCGTTGTCGCTGGTTTCATCATCATCCAGTTACCCATCACATTTAGTGAAGTGGACCCAAGCTTTAGCGTGCGTTCTTTCTACCATGCTGCTCTGTTTACAACTGGCTCGCAGCGAGTGACGACATAACGCTCTTGTGCATGCGCAGCTGTCTTGGCAAGTTCTCGTTATGAAGGATGGGTACCGAAAGGAGGCACCGTTTGAAATGACGTGAATCGGTGCTCGGTCGGTACTATGGAATTCGGTCGGTACCTTAAAAAGTACCGAATTCGGTACTCATCCCTAGAATTGGGTCTGTTATTTATAACAATGGAATCATGCGCGCCTGCCGTGTCTTTGAAAAATAAGCCGGCGCTGAACTGAGATGCCAAACTTGCTTCAGAAAAGTTCAGCAGAGTTTCAATAATTGCGCTGTAGGGATGCATTGCACTGGATTGAGAAATCAGGCGGTCGCCGAGGATCACGTCACATTGTGAGAAAATTGTGTTTATTGGATAATTAATCAGAGCAGTGGCCGCTCCGTCAGTCAGGGACATTCCATCATCATTGGTGATTTTCACATGTAAAAACAGCAGCGTATCATTTAAATCTAAATATTTTTCGCCATCCCCTGGGACAAAAAATTCTACAGGTCCGTTATCCTTCAGCACTGCTATGGGTAAAATTTCGCTGTAGATCTTATCTTTGATAGACAGTTACATCATGGGCACAGGGAAGAGGTCCAATTTGCTCAGTGTGCATTCTGATGATTTACTGTGAAGCAGTGACATGATTAGAAAATGTCAGAGCCTGGCGGTTGATACTTCTTCCTCTTTTGCTTGCGTTTTGTAACTGGGGCTTTTAAGCGCCGGTCGTTTCATGAAGTAGATCCCTTTTCACGCCTGCCGGGGGGTCTTTTCCAGACTTGCCTTGACAGAACCATGAGCCCTGACCCCTCCTGGTCGTGAGGCTCAGTGACTTTACTGACGGCTCACGTCAACACATCTGACGCGATCCCGGTCGCAG
Source organism: Nothobranchius furzeri (assembly GCF_043380555.1). Lineage (NCBI taxonomy): Eukaryota > Metazoa > Chordata > Actinopteri > Cyprinodontiformes > Nothobranchiidae > Nothobranchius > Nothobranchius furzeri. The sequence continues at coordinate 46,686,295 of NC_091744.1, read as the reverse complement.
CCTTTTTGAGATGCGGCTTCGCCAAAGCAAATCCTTTATTAACAAAAGGTGATATAAATCTGAAGAGTCTTGAAAATATCGGGCCAAAAGCCATGTCTGTATAAATAAGGAACGCCGCTAAAACCCGGTAGCCCATGACCGGCCTGAGTTACGTAATAATTAATAAATCATTGGGGTCATTTCTCTGCAAGTGATATATAATTTTTCATTTGCAAGATGTATGCTGTAGGGTTGTCACGGTAACCGGTATAACGGTAAACCCCGGTAAAAAAGTTGACAATAAAAATAACCGTCCAGTTTTTAAAAAACTATATTATCTCGGTGGGTTTACCGTGGCCGCGGTTTCGGCGCGATGACCCTTACCAGCCACCGTCGCTTCAGCTGAAGTTCCCGCTGCGCGCACACGCACTTTTTAATTTGCAACGACACCAAAACTTTGAAGCTGAAATAATGGCCGAAGGAGGCGACGGCAGCGCCCAGGACATCCATCAGCCCTCAAAGAAGACTAAATCGGAAGTATGGGCATATTTGGGATTTCTGAAAAATGCTGAGGGACAGTTAATAGAAGACGGCTATCCCGTTTGCAGAACGTGCAGGAAACAAGTGTCTGCAGAAGGCAGCAACACTTCAAATCTCATGGCACATCTGCGTGACGATCACCCACGTCTCCACAGCCGGTGCAAGGTAAGTTAACATTAGCATTTTAGCTGAAATGCATGACGCGAGGACTTTTGGTTGAGGGAGAATGCAACGAGTCACTATATACTGCAGCCGCAGCGTCCTCTGCCAGCATTTAAACCGTGTCACGGACACCCTGTTGCTGGATGAAGCATCTTATTTGTTGATGATGAAGAGAAATATACAATTAGTTCCTTGTCATGGATTTGTTTACTTATTCAATGCCATTTATACTTGAACATTTGGATTTGATTACATAGTGTAGTAGTTATTTTAGTAATTTGTTTAAAGTGGATATTTATTTTAAATACATATTTTTTAAGGTTGACTTGTACAGTGCTCAAGTCAAGTGTGGACTGGAGTTTTAGATTTTCATTTTGATAATGAAGAAAACAAGTATATGAGAAAACAAGTGGTGTTTCTTTGATTTGTTTACATATTGTTTATGTTTTGAATGTTTGGATTTGTATAATTTAAACCTGCACTGACTACTGTAACATGTTCCAGAAAAATAAGCTGTTTGTTCCTTTACTTGTGAAAAGTTGCACTTTTGCTAAGGCTTTGTGTTATTTTAGGTTTAATAAACACTGTTAAACCTTTTCAGAACTATTTCAGTTTGTGTAGAACAGGACTATCAATGCTTTCTGAACATATGCAACACCGTTTAAAAAATACCGCGATAATACCGAAAACCGTGATAATTTTGGTCACAATAACCGTGAGGTTAAATTTTCATACCGTGACAACCCTAGTATGCTGCACTGAGTAAAAGAGCGTAACTGACTCTCTCACCCCGTTTCACGCACGTTATAATATTGTATTTCTCTGATAGGAGTGAGCGGGCCTGAAATGAAGCCTCACCGTTGGTTTTCCATATAAGAAGTGAATCGGCTCATTCTGATCAGATTTTATTTCGATATGAATGTTTTCTATATGATTCGCAGAGACAGGGATGTCATCCACAGGGTTAAACACATGAGTAATCGTGTTCCCAAAGGTACCTTCAACTTTCACCGCACGTAATAACGGGGCATACACATCACCCACCAACTTCTCGGTCACTATGTCTGAATAACAATAAAACTGATATAGACCGCCGGTTAAATCCGGGGGTAGGGGGGTAGGGGTGGGGGTGAGGCACTGATTTGACCGGTTTATTGCTGGCTGATGCTTCAGGTGTCAGCCACTCCTCCACATTAAAACCTAGCATATACACCAAAGGCGCTGCAAATCTAAATTCTATTTCACCACCAATCTGATATTTGAGAGTGGGATCGGGGTTCTGAAAATGAGATAGAAATCAGGATTAATCTTTCTCATAGCAGTCTCGCACGCGTTCCTAAGTTGTTGTAAATTTTTATAATATCCGGGACTAATCGGAGCTCTGTTGATTTTCTGAGGTTCGTTCTTCGCCATTCGAAAAAACATGCTCGTTCGGTAAATTAAAGGGACTTTACGGACTTTTGAATTTATATGCTCGTGATTGCCCCCTCAGGCCAAAAGCGTAACGGCAGCTTCAATTGTAGGCTCGTGCACGAGGCGCGCATGCTGTACGTGCACACTCCTTAACGAAAATAACAGCTGAGACAGGTGTGTGTGTGTGTGTGTGTGTGTGTGTGTGTGTGCGTGCGTGCGTGCGTGCGTGCGTGTGTGTGTGTGTCCCGGAGGACAGAGGACAGGAGAACACGCAGCTAATTAATTAAATAATTGGTTCTGTACCTTTCTCTTCAGCACAGCCGACAAAGGTTTATGATGGTTCAGTCCTCCTGCATGCTCAGATCATTCCCTTCCCTTGCTTGAAAAATTGTTCCAAAATGAAAGTTGAACCCACATCTTTTTTATCTGTGAGTTCAATGCCGTTCGGCGAGTCTCAAATAAAAATTTGGGCATCTTACTGTAAAAAAATATATCATTAATGTAAAAAAGAAACTCTAAATGAACTATGTTCACACCCAGAATCAAACCCAGGTCTTCTGCATGAGAGTCAGGCACCTTACAAGGTGAGCTACACTCTAGTAACATTCACAGTATCTGTAACTTTTATATCCTTGATGACAGCTGAAACAACGTCAATCCAAAGAACGTTCGGAGCGAAAATGGCTATTTTGTTGCTAATTTGCAGGAAATATCTAGAAGAAAGTTCTACAGAAGGTAGCTAAGGGTCCTCAGAAATGTAGCTAGCTTTGTCACCAGGCGTTAGGAACAGCAACAAAGTCTTTGAGTTGGCACTGCCTCTCTCTCTGCTGCTAAAGCTACGGATAGCAAATGCTACGGGCTATGTCTGAGCGTGAACTCATCCCTAGCTGTACCCACCCTGCCCTGCCTCCTCCTCCTTGCTGCCTGCCGGCTGTGATCACAAGCAACAACAGAGTAGTTCCCGCTGCTTCTTCAGGAAACGATGCAAAAAAATATATATTTTTTAAATCAATAAAACTTGGGATCTTGCAGGCGTGGCGCTGGGATTTCAGCCGTGGCGGGCCGCCACGGCTACGCCTATGTAAGCAAAACGCTGATGTTGCTACAGTAGCAGCCTGACATTTTAGCAGACAAAATAAGGAGAAACATGTTTCTGAGCTGTAATGGAAAAATATCATTAAGGTAGTTTTACAGGGAAAAAAAAGACAAATTTGCATTTGTTTGGACCAGTTTTCTGCTGCAGACCAATAAATATTCAAAAACTATTTTCCAAGTCAGTAGAAATAAGGAACTCTGCAGGTTTTAACATAAGTTCTTAAGCTTCGAGGCCCAAATTCACCAACGGATGGCTCAGTTTTTATTGCTGCAAATTAGGATTTTGTCCATTTGCCTCATAAACAAAACCAAAGCCATGCTTCCAAACGGAGGCGGGCCGTGAGTTCTGGACAAACCCAGAACGGCCGGTGTGCTTTAGGGCTGGTGGGTGTGTTTCTGGCCAGAGACTAACCCTACAATATAGCAGATAGCAGGAGCAGGTGCTGCGCATGCTTAGTGAGTCTGGATTTTTCCAGAGGGGACTGTAAAACGTGATCATCCATGCAGACGTGTTGCTCACCTGTTTGAGCACATCCAGGATGAGCTCCTGGTAGACCTCGTTGATGCCCATGGAGAGCGTCTGGTGGTCCATGCCCTTACTGAAGTGACCTGAGCCCACCAGGCTGATGAGCTCCCACACCAACAGACACTGCCGCTTTGAGTTCAGCTTCAGCTTGTAGTCCTCAAAACGCTCCTCCACCCAGCTCCCCCCCATCGCGTCTGTCAGCTTACGCAACAAGTACTCGATCTGTGCAGACGGACGCATACAGGATAAAGTTTCATTTCAGATTAACAGGAAAAACAGCAAAACAAACACATAATGAGATTTCACATCGGATTATTGAGCTGTTTATTTAGAACCAAAGTGGCCAGTTTTGTGTTTTTCCCACTATTCTTCTCTCTGTCAGCTGACTGAAGCATACAGATCTAATGTTTGTAACACCCAACAATAAATCTTCCAGCATTTGTAAAAGAACAGGAAGCCGGAAACTTCCCTTTCTGCTCTTGACCAACTGACGCTTCACCTGGCTAGCTGTTGCAACACGACTGGATGAAAACCAGCTGTGCTGCACGGGGATTCAAACCAGCACAGGTGTGTTTCACACAGAACTGAAGACAAAAGCAAGAAATTCACATCTTTGCAAAAACTACCAAATATTTCTTCTGTAGAGTAAATATCCATATTACTGAAGCTAGAAATAAACTGAGCTAAAAAGTTTTTCTGGGGCCTAGTTGGGGCTGCTCAATTAATCGAATTTTAATCACGATTACGATCTGAGTTTTGAACGATTATAAAAACAAAACAAGCCGATTATTTGCTCCTCCCACTTGCGCTGCTCCGAATTGCAAATGAAGCGCTCCTCCAGTGTTGCCAACTTATCGACTTTGACGCTATTTCCAACAGCTTTTCAGACCCCATTCCTGACTTTTTAAATCTTAAAAGTACCTTGCGAACACGTCAGAAACATCTCTGGTAGCCCTTAGCTACTTTCTGGATAACTGTCGTCGACGTTTCCTGCAGGTTAGCTAAACACTCCGCCTGCGCTCCGGACCGTTCTCCAGGACATTAGGAAAGGGAATGATGTAGTGATGTGTCAGTCGCTAAAGACACAGTTCTCGGAGCGGCTCCTTGTTGGATTAACCAGAGTGAGTGACACACACCGTACCTGCGGGCTCCTGAGCCACTAAAAACGGCTAAATGTGCGCGTGCGGCATGCTAAACACACGTGCAGCTTGCCCCTGATTGCTGTGAGACCGGGTTGGGGGGTGGGGGGTGCAGCTGTGGTTGGGACAATTATTACATTAACTCATGGACCTGTAAATAAATAGTCTATAAATAAGGTAGAAATAAGTTCCTCACGCTGATAACTAATAACTAATCTCTCTGAGGACACGGTGCTAGTGCACGCTCCTACAGCACATTGACATGACTAAATAAATGTTATGCAACATTTTGTTAACATCAATTTATTTGCATTTATTTGTTATAAATGCCACTGTATAATTCTTGCTGTCAGTATTTGCAAGATATTGGTATTTGGGTCTGTACTGGTTAGACTTAAATGAGTTAAACCAAGATCTATAGCCCTTGGGTCATAGACTATGAGCTATAAGTATATTGGTCTTTTTATACTGGGAATCAGGAGTTATTTTAGTGATCATCTTGTTTCTTATTTATTTTTGTCCTGATTGTGCCCTGAGCAATTTTATGACTGAATAAAAACAAATAAAATCAACATAAATTGAAAAATCGTCTTAAATAATAAAGATCTCAACTTCAGTCACCATAATCGTGATTATTATTTTTGCCATAATCGAGCAGCCCTAGGCCTAGTCCACACGTAGCCGGGTTTTAAAAAAAACGAATTTCCACCCCTCCAAAAACTTGCATCCACACCACCTCGTTTAAAAACAAACTCTGTCCACACGTACCCGGATAAATACGTTGTTAAGGACATGCCAGACCTGTAGGCGGCAGTACTTCCCCCGTTCTTAACCTCGTCCTTCGTCTGTGGTCTTCCGCAAGGAGCAGTAATTCCGCTTGCAAAAACAAACAAGCAAAAAGCGCTTGGACAATTGAAGCGAGCACAGCTCTGAGGGCATCCATGCTGTCGGCTAGTGTAAACACAGGTTGCACACGTGATGTCAGCATTTTTTGTCGCGGAAAGTGACGTTGCGGACCTTAAAACTCCGGTTTTGTCTGTCCACACGCAGACACCCAAAACGGAGAAAACGCAGATCTTCACTTTGGCCGGAGTTTTTAAAAAGATCCATTTTCGTGTGAAAAAACTCTGTTTTTGTGTGGATGACAGGCCAAAACATAGAAAAATATTTATGTTTTGGCAGATCCCCGGCTACGTGTGGACAGGGCCTGACTCTGCTTCTGGGAGGAACTGGTCTTTAGCATTTTTTCATGTTTCCGGTGGTCCGAAATCTGTAAATAACCATGAATAACACTTCTAGTTGGTCTATATCATTATAAAGAGCTCTCAACATCTTTATAATGTCACGGTTACTTCCTGGTTTCAGACGCACAAGGCTGTGCATCACACTGAAAGATGCCTGCGAGTTGTGGTACAGCGAGGAACAAGTGACAGTCCAGTGAATGAGAGCATGAACATAAGGGGTAGGGTGTTAAACAAGTGAAAACATGTGCATCTTACAGCAGAACAGAACAAGCGTCTCCCGTTTTCACAACTCACCTCCTCAGTGACGATGATCAGAGGGTATCTGTCCTCCGACAGGAAGTTAAAGATGCACCATATCTTGAAGGCATCATCGTTGGAGATGAAGATATGGTTTTGCTCCAGGTTCTTCCTCGAAGACAAAGTCCAACACATCTTATGGAAGTCCTGCCGATCAAAGTTATCCGTCGCCTGAAGGAAATAAAAGAGTCACATCAGATCTGATGATTCATGGCTCCGGCAACAAGGAAGAAGTTCGTTTTCATTCCCAGAAACACGATGAATCCATGAAGAACACAGAGCACAACATTCACCCTGCTGGTGTTAACAGAGGGAAAAGGCCTCAGGTTTGAGTTTTTCTGCATGCCCCAACTTTTAGAAAAATCTGAAGGCGCAAAACATCACATTTCAACTTTTAAATACAATTGTCCTGAAGGTGTGGGTGACTGAAAACATTTTAAATGACTGTTTCGGATATAATCAGTAACTGAGTTCTTCATGCAGGCTGAACATGAAAATAGTCTCCTACACCTATCTCCTGCTTTAGCTTGATAGAAAATAAATGGTGAAATGCTAGGATTTGCAAATCCTTACACTGTGATGTCACACTGTGAATTTCAATTCATGACCTCACCCTTCTTGGCTTGCGCTCGCCCACAGAAAGGCTTTTTAACAAGTTTTTGCAGGGAGGAGAGAGAGCGGAGAGTGTGTCGGTGATGGTAACTTTGTAACATGGCTGAAGGTGTTCTGTGAGCCAATCAGAAGCAAGGTGTGTGCATATCATTAATAATAATAATGAGCAATTCTGCTGTTTTCAGCCCACCTCTGCACCAACAAACTTCTGCATCTCAGAACAGGCGTATCATAGCTTTTTTAAACGACTCAAGGCATTTATTTACACTAGGGAACACTGCAAATGTATCGAATAAATGAGTAAACTACACCTTTAATAAAAAGGTACTGCAAACAGAAGCTATAATTAGAGGGTAAAACCTGTCAGCTGTTTTATTTTAATCATCAGACTGCAGAATCATTTCATCCTGACACAAATAAACAACATTGAGTGTTCTTGTGGTAGACATGTCCACGCTCAGCTCTGAAGAAGTGAGGAGTGGGGAGGGGGGGAGCTCTCTGGGGCTCAAATTCCTGAATTAAATGGGCAGAAAGTTCTTGAAAAGGTACAATTGGTGCTGAGGAGGGAAGTGTTTTCTTAGACCGGTGTCTCCATGGAGACCGCTGGCAGGCTGACTGTGCAGCCCGGTGGATTAGAAGCACACGAAAAGGCATGGCTCTGGTAAATGAGCACGCAAACTTCACAGTAGTTTTATGTCCATCTGAGCATGAGCAGAAGCTGAAACCATCAGGCTGAAGCTGTTTTTACTGTAGTCGACTCATCGACCTATACAGAAATAAATAAATGGCCCAAAAAGGTAATGAGTCAATTCAACAGTAAAAGCAGCGTTTTGGACAATTATTACACCAAGATGGTGAGATCATTTTTATTTTTAGCTGTAATATACAATTCATTGTTTCACATTTACAAGTGTGATCCAAATAAAGACATACTACCCACCTCAGACCAGCAATGTTCTTATTCTAAATGGCAAAAACCTCACTGTGTTAGCTTGACCCTGGATTTGTTCCTAAACCACTGAACAAACGTTACGTTAAACACTGTGGAGACATTCTGCCTCCATCATCCTCAGCAAAGCAGCCCTGGACCTGATGCAAGCTGCCACTGAGCTAATCTAGGGTACACGCCTGCACTGGATGTTAGAGCAACACTGCACCCAAACCTCAGGAGAAAACAATTACTCGTAAGCCAGCAGTGGGATTACAGTTATCGTTAAATCATTACAATAATCTGCACAACACGACATATCTGAACTTTAAAGTTTAATATTAACGTCACATTTCTGCCCTAAATCATTCCCAGCTGATCCTACAGCAGAGCGGTCAACACGACTTGTATAGCAGGGCCTTTCAGAGTCGGAGGAGTCCAAAGAGCTTTACACTAGAGGGCATTATTCATCCATTCAAACACTGGTGGTGATGAGCTACATTGTAGCTACAGCTGCACTTGGGCGCACTGACAAAGCCAAGGCAGATGAGAACAGGCATCATTGGACTTTCCGACTACCACCAGCAGGCAAGGTGGATTAAGTGTCTTTCCAAAGGAAGCTGGGATTGAACCTGCGACCTTCCGATTACTGGACTACCCGCTGAACTTCCTGAACTACTGCTGCCCTTACCTCCACCTGGCTGTTTCCTGTTTCCTGGCTGTCTCACACCTGAACCTGAGACTAATATGAACCTGTAGCTCAGCCAGCAGAGTTCTACTGTTAAATGTGCTTGTTCCATAAACAGCTGGAAACAACATGCAGTTCGTACATTGATGATTTTTGATTAAAGGATGTTTTCATTCTTTATTATATCAGTGTGTCTAAAACACTTCATTGCTTTGTTGTTGTGCACATACTCATGTATAAAAACACTGGAGCCACGGCACTGACACCTTCATCTCTTGGCTGGAGCAGTGGGGTGGTGGAGGAGCAGTAACGTCTGCTGTGAGAAGGACGGTGACAACAAACTCAGCTCAACACAGAAGAAAGACGTAATCTGGCACTTTCAACCTCAGTGATTTCATAAAACTTAAATATAATACAACGTAGAACTGACAGACTCCAAACGACAGGACAACAACAAGATCTGTGGAGATCGATGCACTCATACTGGTACGCAGTACCGGCAAGTACTAACACAAGTACTCAGTCTGAAACAATGTGGCATCGGTGCATCCTTTGAATTTTATGCACCATGATGTACTTTTTATTGATATTAAAAGGAATTATAATATTTCTGCAGAAGTGACTCAGGCCAGAAGTGCCGTGCTAGATGCTGCTACCCATTTGCAGTCACAAGCAAATCTATTCAGAAACGTTTGAAATGTTCAAGTGGTGACTAATAAAATATTATTCACAGCAAGGATTTTCTAGCAACAGCTGTTTACATGGTGACAGTTATCTAGGACTGAGAATTATTCTGCTCAATCAGAACAGATATAAGTAAGCTTCCCTTAAACCACACAATGCTTTTTGATGCGTTTATTACCTCATCACAGCACCACAGCATCAACAACTTTGTATAAACAGCTGATGTCTTCCTGATGACTCTGACCTTTCAATGTCTTCACAAGCCAACGCTACTGTCAAGTCCTGCTTTGTCCAACTCGACCGCATCACTCGCCTTTAGTCAATCCTCAAACGCCCGGATCTTGAGTCAGTCATTCATGCTTTCATTACTTCACGTCTGGATTATGCAAATTCTGTCCTGATTGGGATTAATGCTTCAGCCCTAAGCAGACTGCAGATGGTTAAAAATGCCGCGGCCAGATTTTTAACCAACACCGACAGACGCATGCACATCACACCCATCCTCGCAGATTTGCACTGGCTCCCAGTCAAATTTAGGATGAATTTCAAGGTCTTGTTATATGTTTACAAGGCTTTGTACTGCCCATCCCCATCCTATCTGACGGACCTGCTGACCCCCTATGTTCCCACCTGTGCCCTTCGGTCAGCAGATCATCTGCTGCTTGTTGTTCCGAAGGTTCGGTACAAATCATGGGGGAGCGTGCCTTTGTCTTATGCAGCCCCAAAACTCTGGAACTCTCTGCCCCTCCATGTGCGTCTGGCTCCCTCTGTCAGCAGTTTCAAGTCGGCCCTGAAAACACACTTATGTTTATGTTTATGTATTTAGCAGACACTTTCGTCCAAAGCGACTTACAAGTGATAATCAGCATGTTGCCCTTGAGGCTAACAACAACAACTTGACATCAGTCATGGAGAGGAGGGAACAAGGAGTGGACAGTAGAGAGGGGGGACGGGTACAGGGAGGGTGCTAGTTTAGAAGATGCTCTCTGAAGAGCAGGGTCTTCAGGAGTTTCTTGAAAATTGAAAAGGAAGCCCCTGTTCTGGTAGTGCTTGGAAGGTCATTCCACATTTGTGGAACGATGCATGAGAAGAGTCTGGATTGTCCTGAGAGTGGTGTAGGCACTGCTAGCCGACCATCCTGTGATGACCGGAGCGGCCGGCCCGAGACGTAAGCCTTTGCAAGAGGATTCAGGTAGATGGGAGCCGTACCATCTCTGACTTTGTATGCTAGTGTTAGCCATTTGAATTTGATGCGTACTGCTAGCGGTAGCCAGTGGAGCTCAATGAACAGAGGGGTGACGTGTGCTCTTTTTGGCTGATTGAAGACCAGACGCCCCGCTGCGTTCTGGACCATTTGAAGAGGTCTCACAGTACAGGCTGGAAGACCAGTTAGAAGGGCGTTGCAGTAATCGAGGCAGGAGATGACAGTAGATTGCACCAGGAGCTGGGTGGCATGTTGTGTTAGGTATAGTCTGATCTTTCATATGTTATACAGCGCAAAGCAGCATGAACGAGCAACAGAGGCAACATGATCTTTAAAGGTCAGGTGTTCATCAATCACAACACCCAGATTTCGAACTGCCTTTGAAGGAGCCAAAGACAGGAAGTCATTCTGGATTGAGATATTGTGCTGTATGGATGGTTTTGCTGGGATGACAAGTAGTTCAGTTTTAGAGAGGTTGAGTTGGAGATGGTGGGATTTCATCTATTTTTATATGTCAGAGAGACAGTTTGATATTCGTGCAGAGACAGTGTGGTCGTCCGGTGGAAATGACAGATAGAGCTGGGTGTCATCTGCATAGCAGTGGTAGGAGAAGCCATGTGATCGAATGATCTCACCCAGTGAGGTGGTGTATATGGCAAAGAGAAGAGGTCCTAGTACAGAGGCCTGGGGGACTCCTGTGGCAAGATGGTGCACGGTAAAGGATTGTCCAAGCCAAGATACACTGAATGATCGTCCTGTGAGGTACGATTCAAACCAGGCGTGTGCTTTCTCTGTGATGCCCATGCTAGAGAGTGTGGACAAAAGGAAGCCATGGTTGACAGTGTCAAATGCAGCCGATAAGTCGAGCAGGATAAGCACTGAGGATTTGGCAGTCGCTCTAGCTTCTTTTAAGGATTCCATCACTGCTAACAGATCTTCTTTAGTATTGCCTTCCCTCCGTGACTCTTTTCATGAAAATCTAGCACCGGATTGGATTTTTTAATTCCGTTTTTATGATTCAGTTGCACACTTTTGGCACCTCGCACCATCTGGTAGTTTATTTGGTTTTATTTGTGCCATTTCAAATGTTTTTATCATTCATCGCATTATTTTATTTTTATAGTGCTGTTAACTGTTCTCCTATGTTATTGTTTTTAGTAGGATTTTTTATCTCAGACTATTTATGCTTTGGTCTTATGTATTTTGCCTGTTCTTATTGTGTTTCTTGTTCAAGCATTTGGCTATTTTATGTACAGCACTTTGGTTAGCTGCCATGCTATTTTGAAATGGTGCTTTATAGATAAATATGGTATGGTATGATGAAACCGTTTTCAGTGTTTAATGAGGCCAGCTGATGCAGATTTGTCAGTCTGAGCAGCAGAAGCACCGGACTCTCCTCTCAGCTCTGAGTCCAGGTGATGAAAATAATCGGTGCTGCTTTTCTCCTTGTGGTTCGTTGCTCATCTCTTCTCTTCCTTTCAGGTCAAACCCAGTCCCTCCACCTCCTTATCCTTCCTGGTCCAAACTTAACCTCAAACCGCCAGTAGAGTAAATCACAGCCATGCTGTTACGTGACTGTGATTATCAGTAATGTGTGTTTCCTGTTTAACACGACTGACAGCATTTTTTACAAGTTTCTGTGTCATCTAATTAACCCTGAGGCTGACGTGTGGAGTTGCCTCAGAACTGCTGCAATGTGAAATACAGGTCCTTTAAAAGAGGAAACAGAACTGTTACACACATTTACCGACGTGTGTATCCTTGTTATCAGAAACCTAAACTTCAGAGTCAGCTTAGATCCTCCTCCAATCACGCATAAATAAAATGAAACTTTGAAGCTGAAGAGCGAGGGTGCTATGAGGTTAAGGATTGAATACCAGATGTTTTGCAAAGTTGCCTCAGCACAAAGCTAAACGCCGAGTCGTGACCTCCACCATATCAGCCTGCTGACATTTGTGTGTGCTCTGGAAAGACAGAAGGTCGTGGTGTGTGTTTTATTTGCTGCTGCACACTCAGACACCCAGAGTGAGTCAGTGAGGGTGATACACACATCCCAGCTGTACAGTCTAATCATTACTAAACCTACTCAAGTAGGAAACAAGACTGCCGTCCTGCTATTTTAATCAGGTTTACACACAATCAGAATTTCCTCGAGTTCCCGGGTGGAGTTTCCTCCGCAGCTGAATGCTCCGACCCTTTGGCTGACACCTCCTTTGAAACACAGCTGCTCAGAAACATCACATGGATTTCTGTTTGAGTTGAAAGTTTCACTTGTTCACCACAGATCACCAAAGCGCTAGTTACCCTGAGATTGTAAAACTGCAGAGCGATTTCGATATAATCGGTGTTTAAGGGTTAAAGATTTGGTTCCTGCTTCACACGTAAAACCAGTAGCTGTTTAACACGTTTTACAACTTCCTTTCAACCAGCTGATGACTAAAGGAAAAGAACAAGGAACTAATGAAGCCATTCTGACGAGCAACAGCTACATCCTCACATGGCTCTGAATCCTGCAGCTGGGCCACACCGACGCATGCTCCTCTATAGGTAAGATCTGTGAGAGGGAAAGAAAACTACACAACTATTCAGACATACAGCAAGGGAATTCCTACAAAATAAAAGCCCCAAAAAGGAAAAACAGCTGAAAATACAGACATCTAATTCCACATCTGAGCATCAGTTATTCAAGTATTGAATGTATTTGATGATGACGACGACGATGATGATGATGTCATCATATTCCTCCCCAGCACAGATTTTTTATTTGAAAACAACCTCTCCTGGACCTGGTCAACATCTGAAGCATGCTAGTGGCCCAAAAGGACGGCCCCAAACCTTCGTAACACCAGAACTAAATCCTTGAATACTGATGAGGTTGTAAATAAACACACGTATTAAAATGATTCCATCCAGTTAATCTAGGCAGCGCTAGGGCCAAGCTCATGGAACCGCCATGATGGTAGACAGCCGCATCATCCACTGGTCCAACCCAGAACCAAAACAGCTCAGTACTTTGGCCACAAAGCATGTAAAAGAATCACAAATGTAACACACACACACACACACACACACACACACACACACTCCTCGATTACCAGACTGGTGATGATGACAGAGACCAGGCGAAAGTACATTAGTGCTGCATGGTTGAGTTGTTTCATTAAAACAAAACATCTTTTATTTTCCTCCTTATAAGCTATAACAATAGTCCGTTACCATGGCAACATTCCATAAGCATCACGACACAAAGAGGCCTTTTCACTGTCAACACGACGGTTGCACCAGTTGGTTCGTGATGACATCATCACAGTGGGACAGGGTTTAACGAGCCGAGTTCTGTGTGAAGTGCACTTGATGGAAGCGCATGTGAGGCTTTGAGTACACAAAACTGCAGATTTTAGACTATAAGAATTACCGTCGACCTGCACCACCGCATCGTATCTCAGCAACTTCCTACTGGGGGGTGACGGTTGTTATTGGTGCTAATGTGCTGCTTGAATCAAATCAAATCAACTTTATTTATATAGCACTTTTCATACAAAAAAATGCAACTCAAAGTGCTTTACAGATTAAAATGGCCCCATAGATCCCACATTCCCATCCCAGCCCCCCTCCCCAAGTATAAAACAATTAAAAATGACAGTTCCCCTCCCGCACCCAACTTCCAAAAGTGGACATACAATCACCCGCACACTCGTCCATGCACACGCACACACACACACTCGTGAACACCAGAGTAAACAATAGGCTGAGTTCAGATGGGTCAGGTAATGAACGACACATCATCAGCGGAGCCATCTGCCCTGGCAGCAACAGATCCACGGCAGCAGCCAAGACACCGGCCCATGACGCCCAGTGGCGTAGGGCAGAAACCCCCACCAGTGCCCGGGCACTACCCGGGGAGCGCCCCGGCCGCCGCCGCCCCTGACCACCGGCCACAAGGCAGAGGGCTCTGCAGAGGAAACACTGGAGGATTTAAGATATATAACATATAAAATAATAAAAGCTAATAATGATAAAAAGTAACTGATAAAAAGTGATTATAAAGATAGTAAAAGAAAACATAATCATGTAAAAAAACTTAGATGTAGATAAAATGATAAAAAAAAATAAAAGAGATAAATATGTACTTATAGATAAATAGTGATCAGTTAAAAGCTAAGCTAAAAAGGTGGGTCTTGAGCCTATTCTTAAAAGCCTGGATGTTCCCTTTGGACCTGAGGTCCTCCGGCAGCCCGTTGAAATGAAACTAAAACAAGTGATTCAAAGAAAACGTGTCCAAAAGTACACACTATTACTGTTACCAGTTAGCATCAGAACAAGGAGCACAAAGGTGGACGTGTGATTATAGGGACAGGACAGTAGTATTCAGTAAGACACAGAAGTGGGACTTCCCCTCAGGAAGACATTTTTAGTGGCCTAAACTCAGATTTCCTGCATTATTAAACATTTCCAAGTGACATCACAGCTGTGGCACACCACACACATAATAACAGTATAACTGTTTGTGTGAAGAATATGCGTAATGATGTGATAAAAGACGTGGTTCCAACCAAAGTACATGTGGTACAGCTTCTCTGAACCACACCAGCTGCTCCAGATGGACTCCAGCAGCAGAAGACCACGCCAGGTGTCTCTCTGTCAGCTACAACAGGAAACAGAGGCTACAGTTCACAGGGGATCATCAGCAGAGACTGGAAAACCTTTCCTGGTCTGATGAGTCTGGATTTTAGCTGCAACACTCAGATGGTCAGGTCAGAATTTGGTGTCACCAGCATTGGAGCATGGATCTATCCTGACTTACACACACCTAAAGGATTATTAGGAACAACACACTAAGACGGTGTTTGACCCTCTTTTGCCTTCAGAACTGCCTTAATTCTGCGTGACATTGATTCAACAAGGTGCTGAAAGCATCTTTAGAAATGTTGGCCCTTACTGATAGTATAGCATCTTGCAGCTGATGGAGATGTGTGGGATGTACATCCAGGGCACGAAGCTCCCGTTCTGCCACATCCCAAAGAAGCTCTATGGGGTTGAGATCTGGTGACCGTGGGGGCCGTTGTAGTACAGTGAACTCATCGTCATGTTCAAGGAACCAGTTAGAAATGACAGGAGCTTTATGACATGGTGCATTATCCTGCTGGAAGTAGCCATCAGAGGATGGGTACATGGTGGTCATGAAGGGATGGACATGGTCAGAAACAATGCTCAGCTAGCCCGTGGCATTTAAATGATGCCCGATTGGCACTAAGGGGCCTAAAGTGTGCCAAGAAAATATCCTCCACACCATGACACCACCACCACCAGCAGCCTGCACACAGTAGCAAGTCATGCTGGATCCATGTTCTCATTCTGTTTACACCAAAATCTGACTCTACCATTAATGTCTCTACAGAAATGGAGACTCGTCAGACCAGGCAACGTTTTTCTAGTCTTCAACTGTCCAGTTTTGGTGAGCTGGTGCAAATTGTAGCCTCTTTCTCCTGTTTGTAGTGGAGACGAGTGGAACCCGGTGGGGTCTTCTGCTGCTGTAACCCATCCACCTCAAGGTTGGGCGTGTTGTGGGTTCACAAATGCTTTGCTGCATTCCTCGGCTGTAACGAGGGTTACCCCCAAATTCCACTACCTCCGCTCCGCTGCGGTCCGCCCCCGCCTTCCGCAGCCGCTCGCTTCCAAACTCAATTTTTACTGGTACCCGCTCTACAACGGCTCCGCTCCGGGGCGGAGACCTGAGGTGGGCAAACAGGCGTGCGCGGGATTTTCAAGATCTTGCGATACAGTCCGAGCAATAAACGCGGAAGTTAGATCCAAACACTCGTTGTGTGGGAGAAGCATCGACATGAACTGTTTAATCTGCCCATCATTTGTGTAGAGATCAGCAGTGTTTGGATCAACAAAGTGTGACTACTTTGATAGTGGAAACTGTATTTATGGCTTATTTTTGTGCATTTAAAGTTCAGCCGCCATTGATAGTTGTTAAAAGTTGTTAAACCTGTGCATATGAAACAAAAAACGCCTTTTGTTTATCGATTTATTGTGAAAAACGGAAGTTGTGCTTGCTCCTTTTCCTGTTGGGCCGTTGTGATTTCTGTCCATTGACTGCGGAGGTGCTCCGGCGTCCGGCGAAAATAGGATCGATTCTATTTTTGCCGGACGCCGGAACAGAGGGCGGCGCACGGCGCCGCACTGCCGGAGCACGGCCGGAGTAGTGGAATAGCTCTGATTGACTACAACGGGACCGATTTTGCTCCGGCGTTCGTGTCGGAGCGGAGCGGAGGTAGTGGAATTTGGGGGTTAGGGTTAGGCTCTTCTATCAGCTTGAATCAGTCGGCCCATTCTCCTCTGACCTCTAGCATCAACAAGGCATTTTGGCCCACAGGACTGCTGCATACTGGATGATTTTCCCTTTTCACACCATTCTTTGTAAACCCTAGAAATGGTTGTGGGTGAAAATCCCAGTAACTGAGCAGATTGTGAAATATTCAGACCGGCCCATCTGGCACCAACAACCATGCCACGCTCAAAACTGCTTGAATCACCTTTCTTTCTAATTCTGACATTCAGTTTGGAGTTCAGATGGTCTTGACCAGGACCACACCCCTCAGGCATTGAAGCAACTGCCATGTGATTGGTTGATTAGATAACTGCATTAAGGAGAAGTTGAACAGGTGTTCCTAATAATGCTGCTGCTGGTGTAATGGTGTCAGAAGATGTTATTACAGTGGAACTTCCCTGTGCCTCGGGTTTTACCTTAATTGTGTCCACCTGCCTCTTGTTGCCTGGTTACCCATGCCAGTGTGTATATAAGCCTTGTGTGTTGCTTGTGAGTTTGTCCTCACACCGGTCTACCCTGTCCTGTCTGCACTCCTGACCATTAAGAGGAACCACATGTCCATTGCTGTCTTGCCTGGGGTGATTTACCTGCCTGAAGGATCTGCTCTTCTTCCCTTCCCTCCCATCGTGACAGCTATTGCCTTGTTCTGGTTTAAACACCACAGCCTATTTGAGTATCACTGCTGACCACATCTATCCCTTTACGACCACATGGACACATCTTCTGACGCTACTTCCAGCAGGATCATGCACCATCTCACAAAGCTCAGATCATCTCTAACAGGCTTCCAGAACATGACCATGAGTTCACTGGACTCCAATGGCCTCCACAGTCACCAGATCTCAGTCCAGTCCAGAATCTTTGAGATGTGGTGAACAGGAGGTTCTCATGGTGGATGGAGCTGACGCAGTAATGCGCCATTTCTAACATTTTTTGGATCAATGTCATGATGACATTCTACAGTAGTTCTGAAGTACAGAGGGAGGTCCTGCCTGGTACTAAGGTGGGCCGCTGACTGCACCTTTCCTAATGAGAGTAACAACATTACGTACACACACAACAGCGCACCAAGTGACAGTGGCGTCTGATCCTACTTTCACACCAGATAAAATGTTATTTGTCTGGGTCACGCAGCAGCACACTCAAAAGGAGCTGAGCTGTGAGGGTTGGAGCAACACGTTTGCATTCAGAAGCTGCTTCAGTTATATCTAAGTGGTCAGGAGGTAGAGCGCCCAGAAGGCGCTACACAAATACAGGCCACCCAAGTGGTTAGGCTACAAGACAAAACACCTCATCTTTAAAAATGTGCAAGAAAACTTTTCCTGCAAGAGACCGACAAGAAAAGAAACTCGTTTTCGTGTTTGAGGACAGAATGTCATGAAAGACAAATACGTTTTGAGGGGGAACGAGGAGGCAAACCAACTTGTCTTATTCTGGTAGATATCATGAATTTCCTTCAGATGTTTAGATGGTTTTGAGGGTGTATCTACGCCTCGTCAACATGGTATACCTCCTGAACGATACATTTGGGGAAAAACTGTCATTTTCCGGTTCTGATCAACATCTAAAGATTCACTTTCAGGCCAAAGAGGTCACATGATGGGATGGCTGTGGTTTCCTGTTTGCAATGTTTGATGGACAGCCATGGGTAAAGGACTTGATGATGATGATGATAAAAATGTGTCGCAGCTGAAGATAGCCCAGTGGAGAGAATCGACATCTTAATCAGATATTGATCTGGTTTTGAGCAGAACTCTACTCAGCGGCATCGCCAGTACCCAAATGCATGCAGTAATGCAGCATTACACACACACACACATGCACACGCACACACACACACACACACATGCACACGCACGCACGCACACACACACACACACACACATTACAAAACCCAGTAAACCAAAGAGGACCCTGGGCCGGTTGGGTCTATAGCGTCACACACTGACCTTATCCAGGATGAACTTGTTGAGGTACGGCATGTATCCTTGGTTAGAGACTGGACCCTCATCGTCATCTTTGAAGTGCTCCTCCAGCGCCACCGGGTCATGCGGGATCTTTAAGACCGTACATAAGTTATGAGAAAGCACCTGGAAACAGAGCAAAAGGCCCATCCATCACTGTCAGACGGCAGTAGAGGAACTTGATCTAAAACATGAACAGAATAAGAACCTTTCATCTGATTAGATCAAGCTGAAATGTTCACAGTGTGAGTAGCTGTTCGGAACATAAACTCAGATCCCATGAGTCGTTTGTTTTTGTTTTATTTCTACTGGTGAATTTTAACCTAGAAATCTAGACTAACCACAGCAGCAAGTGATTTAGCTCTTCAGGTCGGTCTAGCCATGCTCCCTTGTCGTCAGCAGGTCTACAATTTTTTACAATTTTCGGTCGGGCCAGTGACAGCACTCTGTCTGTAGAAAGATGTCGGGCAGACTCAGCACCAGAGCTACAGAGAAAAAGGACAAAGATGGTATCGGCTCAGGAACGGCGTTAGTTTGGAAACGGCTTCTCGAGTTGATCAGGTTGTGGATTGTGGTCTGTGGAACGTTGGTCTACTCCTCTTCAATAGCTGTGTGAAGTTGTTGAATATTAGCAGGAACTGGAACACGCTGTCATATACGCCGATCCAGAGCATCCCAAACACGCTCAATAGGTGACAAGTCTGGTGAGTATGCTGGCCATGCAAGAACTGGGATGTTTTCAGCTTACAGGAATCGTGCACAGATCCTTGCAATATGGGGCCGTGTGTTATCACGCTGCAACATGAGGTGGTGGTCGTGGATGAATGCCACTACAATGGGCCTCAGGATCTCGTCACGCTACCTCTGTGCATTCAAAATGCCATCAATAAAATGCACCTGTGTTCGTTGTCCATACCAGTACCCCAGCGCCACCATGGGCCACCACTCGTTCCACATCGTTGACATCAGCAAACTGCTCACGCACACAGTGCCAAACACGCTGCCATCTGCCCTAAACAGTGAAAACCGGGACTCATCTGTGAACAGAACACCTCTCCAACGTGCCAAACGCCATCGAATATGAGTGTTTGCCCACTCAAGTCGGTTACGATGAAGGACTGCAGTCAGGTCCCCGATGAAGACGACGAGCATGCAGATGAGCTTCTCTGAGACGGTTTCTGACAGTTTATGCAGAAATTCTCTGGTTATGCAAATCGACTGTTCCCGCAGCTGTCCGGGTGGCTGGTCGCAGGCGATCCTGGAGGTGAACATGCTGGATATGAAGATCCTGGGCTGGTGTGGTCACAACGTGGTCTGCGGTTGTAAGGCCGGTTGAATGTACTGCCAAATTCTCTGAAACACCTTTGGAGACGGCTTATGGTAGAGAAATGAATATTAATTTCACGGGCAACAGCTCTGGTAGACATTACTGCATTCAGCATGCCAAATGCACGCTCCCTCAAAGGTTGCACATCTGTGGCATTGTGCTATTTGATCAAACTGCACATGTCAGGGTGGCCTTTTATTGTGGGCAGTCTAAGGCACACCTGTACATTATTCCTGCTGTCTAATCAGCCCCTTGACATGCCACACCTGTGAGGTGGATGGATTATCTTGGTAAAGGAAAAGTGCTCACTAACACACATGTAGACAGGTTTCAGAACAATGTTTCAGAGTCATGGGTGTTTTGTGTGTGTAGAAAAAGTTTCAGAAGTCTGAGTTCAGCTCATGACAAATGGGAGCAAAACCAAGAGTTGCGTTTAAATTTTTGTTCAGTGTATGTTTCAGTAGAACCTTTCTTGTGAAATGACTGAAACATTAGACTCTTGGGATTTTCTCACTGCAAAATTCTCACTATAATCTCACATAATGCACGTTTAATAACAATTATACTGTAGTTTATTCAGGTGATGCTGCTGTATTGTTAAAATACAAACACCTGTGGTGAGAAGCCACGCATTTTTGAGAATCAAAACAAGAAGTCCAGCTAAGTCTACACTAGCATCAGCAAAACAAAAATGGAAGAAAACCTTTAAAGTTTGAGAAAAAGCTGCATGACGTCTTTTAGCAACTGTGTTGGAGCTGAAATGCATTCTGGGACTTTGAGGCTCTTTTTTGTGAAGAAACAACAATCCATTTGTCCTCGGAATCTCTGCCAGCTGAACTCAGACTTGACCTTTGCTGCTGGTTTTTACTGAAGCTCTGAACAATGCCTGGCTGGCACTCAGCTGGGTGTGATAGTGTAGAGACACATTTCCTTTGGTTTGGTTGGGATTCTCCAACTAAAGGAAGACTAACTCATCTAACATGGATGATCTCCGTGTAGGCTGTCTTCCTCAGCAGCAGGTGCGTCTGCTGAACACGGACAGAGGCGCCCTGTGTTTCAGCACAAGGAGAAATGCGTTCAGAATAAAAAACAAGGCAGAAGGGGAGGAGAGACACCCACTGATAAAAAGCTAAAATATTCATACAGGAAGAGGGAAAATGAAGGAAACTGGAGAATCCTACCTTCAACTGAGATTTTGAGACTTTTCCACTCTTATCCACGTCCAGCGCTGTAAACGCGTGCCAAATCGGCTTTAAGAGCTCGTCTCGCAGGGTCATAATGATGAAAAGTTAGTTATCCTTAAAACTTATTTTCAGACTGCGCGATTCTTCCTCTGTTTGTTGCTCTGTCTGTTGGACACGCCGAGGGAGAGTCACATGACCCGAGCGAGCTGGACCGGAGAAGAGCTACAGCACCGCTCAGGACCGCACATCCGGAGGAGGAAGAGTCCTCCAGGGTTCACCTCGGTGGAGCAGTAGGGCGGAAGCGGTGGAGTGGAACGCGGTGGCGGCGCGGCAGGGCGCATGGGAGCGCGGCTCCGGCGCGGCAGGGCGGATGGGAACGCGATGGCGGCGCTTTCAGAGCAGAGGGGAGCGCGGTAGCGGCGCGGCAGGGCGGATGGGAGCGCGATGGCGGCGCGGCAGGCCATGTATGGCAAGCGGCTCGGATCACACAATTCGCCCCCATCGGATATTTTCAGAAATTCAAGATAAAAGATTGTTTCATTGCACAGGAGTACAACAAAGCTGTCTTTGCACTCACTAAAGGCAGCTCATAAGGATGTAGAAACATATAAGGACAATTTAAAACCAGACAGAGCCCTTGAGACAGATTCCCTGTGTTGTAACTGCCTTCTGTAATGTTGTAAATATCATGTCTGTGTAGCTGAAACTATTATAACAGTGATGTTTTCAGCCTCTTGTCCAGCAATCCCTTGAAAATGAGCTTTTAATCTCAATGGGACCTTCCTGGTTAAATAAAGTATAAATAAACAAGGCTAAAATTGATATCTCACACACACACACACACACACACACACACACACACACACACACACACACACACATCTTTTGGGAACTCAGTCAGTTTAAGGTGCACAGATATGAGTATAAAAGGAAACTCGGTAATAAGACAGTCTACTCTAAAGGTAAATACAGGTAAACAGTCACATGTTGAGGTATCAGGATTAGCTAGCTAAATGTAAAGGTGCTGTAGAGCACTGATTGTCCCACAGAATCACTGTTAGTGACCTCCTAGCATCAGTATTCAGGTCAGTCATGGCTCCTGTATAAAAGCTGGTGTGTTTTTATTGTCCTGGATCATTTTGCCAGATGGAAGAAGTTTAAAGAGATGTTTGGCAGGGTGGGTTGAGTCCTTTTGGATGTTTCTGGTTATTCTGAAGGCAGCGAGTCGTGAAGATGTCATCCAGGGCAGGCAGGTGTGTGTGTGTGGTATTTTCTGCAGCTTTGCTCACTCTGAGTGTACGCTGTACCTCAACGGTCTGCAGAATGAGCACTTGGCTGTAACGTGTTGGTGCTGTATGTGGAGTTGTGGTTCCTGCAGTCGTCACCTCAGAAACTTCTAGTTCCTGAAACCGGTGCTTAAGGATGTGTCAGGTGTCCTGCAGTGGTGGTCAGCCAGGCTAATGATGCGATGCAGAAAGAAATCCAGGACAGTGAACAATAATATTAATATTAATGTGTTGTGTTGCTCACCATATATGCTCCTAATCTCCACGTGTGCCTGCCTCATGGTGTAGCATCCATATTTCGCGTAGTGTCCTACAAGAATGCAAGTTATTAGTTAATTCACTTTTGTTACCAAAGAAAATGTATTTATGTAAAAGTTATTTACCAGGTGAATCAGCTCACACGTCACCACCAAGAGTCACTGGACTAGAATGAGTAGCTCCTCTGTGATGTCACGTTTGTTTAAAGACGGCGGTTTAGACGCCGTTAAATAACCAAACATGCTCAAAAGTGGACGAATTGTGATCCCTTCACCCCCAAATTCCACTACCTCCGCTCCGCTCCGACACGAACGCCGGAGCAAAATCGGTCCTGTTGTGGTCAATCAGAGCAATTCCACTGCTGCGGCCGTGCTCCGGTATGGCAAGCCAAAACCGTCACAATACGCCACTTTCCCAACCCGTCTAGTTAAGAAATGGCGAAAAAAACGCCGTTTGATGTGCCAAGACTTCGTAAAATACGGCGAAAACTCTGCCAGAACGCCGTAATTGACGCCGTTCTGAACGGTCCCGTAGAACGCCCGTAAAATACGCCGTTTTTTCCGGACATTAAACGCCGTTTTTTACGTCACCCTAATCCCAGACGCGTTCTCTGTGTGGGTGGCGTAAAATACGGCGTTTGGTACGGACATTGAACGCCGCTTATTTCGCCGTTCTGTGACATAAAACGCCGCTTTTAACGCCACTTTGTGACAGTTTTAACGCGTTTAAAATTCAACTTTACTCTCATTTATGCAGAGCCCTCCCCATGGGTTTCTCATCCACTTAATTTAAACTCCAGTGACCCAATGAAAGACGAGGAGGTTGAGGCAGCACTAATTCATCCCAGATTCGCCGGGCTGTCGGGCTGTGCAGATTGCTGTTTTCTAATACAACTCGGCTCTGTTTCAACTAATTTCACTGTATTGAAAAAGCCTTGAAATGTAGTAATATTATCAACAATGTGTCAACATTATTATTTTTTCTGTCCACCTGTAAAAGGCAGAAACGCTGTTTCAGTCAGACCTGATGATTACTTAAAAGTGTGGCTGCCCCGTATCAGTCTGTCCTCGTTTCGTGGCTCGTGAGTCCAGCTGGAACATCAGTGCTCTTTCTGTCCAAAACTCCATTCTTCTTAAGTTCATCCACTTTCTGTATTTACTATTGTTTTTTTTTTTGTTTGTTTTTTTTTTTTTTTTGTTTTTGTTTTTTTTAACGACTGTTATACTTGTCTTACAGGAGCTTCTGAAGATGTTCTGTCTTGCTTCTCCATCATCACTCTCCAGCTCCTCAGACCAGCCACTCCAGAACCTTCCCAGATCCAGGATCAGAGCACTTTAATAAAAGTTTGAAACATGTCTCCTTGTTGTTCTCCTATAGAAGACTTAAACTAGAATTTGCTAATGAGCTTTCTTGGCTAAAATATGCTCTTAAATGCTTTTATTTACATAATCAAGAAACACGTTTTTCATTGCTGCTTCACCAAGACATGACTCTGAGAATGTCCTCATGATCCTGAAACGCTGGTTAAAACAAATTACTTTTAACCTCTTATAAAACAAACGTGTCTGTTGATGATTATGCCCACTACAATACTGAAGCACCTGCTGCTACCGATTTGCTAACTTTCTGTAATATTTTGATATTTAAGTTGAAAACATGAACTGCTGTAACACAAATTTCAAATGTTCTAGATGAGCACTTGTTTCTAATCAACTAATCATTATTTCTGTGATTAGTCAGCTTTTTTCTTTTCATTAAACCCATGGAAAAATTACAATTATCTCACTGAAAATGGTTTAACAGTGTTGCACATGTATAATCTGCACTGATTTTCACAGTTACGGCATTCTTCAAACTATAATAATAAAATAAAGTGAAAAGTTATTTACAATTGATTACTTCAAGTTCCTACTATTTACATTTTATGCATCAATACTGTAAATGGCTGTTTACTAAGGCATACAGAGTCAGTGCCTGTACTTTTATTGGATTGGCTTAGTGTCTGGCTGCAGAAGCAGAACAGATCGACTGAAGCATCTGTCTCTTTAGGTTTTGAGCACTACAATTTATGAAAAATATTTACAAATTTATAATTAGATATAGATTTAGGAAGACATCGAATGAATGCAACATATCAGCTGGAGTTGTTCCTTCTGTAAGAATCTCTGGATGTTAATTAGGTTTCTCGTGTTTGCGCCTTATGACACAAAGCAGCTCAGACTGTCAGGTCTTTGAAGTGATGCTTTTGGGCCTGGTCCCTGGTGGTTTCCAGACATTATTTAGTTTACATATCTTTAGCTGCACATGGAATGTTCTCATACGGGTTCTTTAGTAAGCAGAGGGTTGCCTCCTGTAAAAATGGAGATGATCAGCCTCATCGTTGTCTTTCAGCACACTCCGTAAAGTCCTAAATTTAAAAAATGTGGCTTGTGGGAGAGGCTCATCTACTTTCTAAGGCTAACACTTTTAAACTCCTCTTAAACACACTCAACTTGTTAATAACTAAAAGGATTGTTCAATACCTGCTCAAATAAACAAGGCAATTCTACAGACTTGTGGATTTGTAAGTAGCATTAATGAAGAATACAGGATCATATAGAACAGAAATATGTAGATTTACAAGCAAACTACCTGTACAGGCACTGACTCTGTATGCCTTAGTAAACAGCCATTTACAGTATCGATGCATAAAATGTAAATAGTAGGAACTTGAAGTAATCAATTGTAAATAACTTTTCACTTCATTTTATTATTATAGTTTGAAGAATGCCGTAACTGTGAAAACCAGTGCAGATTATACATGAGCAACACTGTTAAACCATTTTTCAGTGAGATAATTGTAATTTTTCCATGGGTTTAATGAAAATAAAAAAGCTGACTAATCACAGAAATAATGATTAGTTGATTAGAAACAAGTGCTCATCTAGAACGTTTGGAATTTGTGTTACAGCAGTTCATATTTTCAACTTAAATATCAAAATATTACAGAAAGTTAGCAAATCGGTAGCAAGTATGCAGGTGCTTCAGTATTGTAGTGGGCACAATCATCAACAGACACGTTTGTTTTATAAGAGGTTAAAAGTAATTTGTTTTAACCAGCGTTTCAGGATCATGAGGACATTCTCAGAGTCATGTCTTGGTGAAGCAGCAATGAAAAACGTGTTTCTTGATTATGTAAATAAAAGCATTTAAGAGCATATTTTAGCCAAGAAAGCTCATTAGCAAATTCTAGTTTAAGGCTTCTATAGGAGAACAACAAGGAGACATGTTTCAAACTTTTACTAAAGTGCTCTGATCCTGGATCTGGGAAGGTTCTGGAGTGGCTGGTCTGAGGAGCTGGAGAGTGATGATGGAGAAGCAAGACAGAACATCTTCAGAAGCTCCTGTAAGACAAGTATAACAGTCGTTAAAAAAAACAACAACAAAAAAAAAAACAATAGTAAATACTGAAAGTGGATGAACTTAAGAAGAATGGAGTTTTGGACAGAAAGAGCACTGATGTTCCAGCTGGACTCACGAGCCACGAAACGAGGACAGACTGATACGGGGCAGCCACACTTTTAAGTAATCATCAGGTCTGACTGAAACAGCGTTTCTATCTTTTACAGGTGGACAGAAAAAATAATAATGTTGACACATTGTTGATAATATTACTACATTTCAAGGCTTTTCAATACAGTGAAATTAGTTGAAACAGAGCCGAGTTGTATTAGAAAACAGCAATCCGCACAGCCCGACAGCCCGGCGAATCTGGGATGAATTAGTGCTGCCTCAACCTCCTCGTCTTTCATTGGGTCACTGGAGTTTAAATTAAGTGGATGAGAAACCCATGGGGAGGGCTCTGCATAAATGAGAGTAAAGTTGAATTTTAAACGCGTTAAAACTGTCACAAAGTGGCGTTAAAAGCGGCGTTTTATGTCACAGAGCGGCGAAATAAGCGGCGTTCAATGTCCGTACCAAACGCCGTATTTTACGCCACCCACACAGAGAACGCGTCTGGGATTAGGGTGACGTAAAAAACGGCGTTCATTGTCCGGAAAAAACGTCGTATTTTACGGGCGTTCTACGGGACCGTTCAGAACGGCGTCAATTACGGCGTTCTGGCAGAGTTTTCGCCGTATTTTACGAAGTCTTGGCACATCAAACGGCGTTTTTTTTCGCGATTTCTTAACTAGACGGGTTGGGAAAGTGGCGTATTGTGACGGTTTTGGCTTGCCATACTCCGGCAGTGCGGCGCCGTGCGCCACCCTCTGTTCCGGCGTCCGGCAAACATACAAATAGGAGAGTCTCAAAATTCAGCACACCGATTTCACTCACAAACGCAGAAAGGTTCACAAATGAGAAGCTGTTCGTAAATGCACATTCAGCAATTCGTATGATCTGAGTTTATATTACAAGTGTTCTTACAAATTATATTTGTGAACCACAGAGTGTGAACTTCAGAATTAGCGTGTGCATTTGTGTAAAATGTTGCGTGACTTATTTTTTCACATTATATTTATGAGTCAAAGAGTGTGAATTTCCGAATGTGCGTGTGCATTTGTGTTCCTCCGAATTATATTTGTGAAACACAGAATGTGGATTTCCGAATGAACGTGTGCATTTGTGGAAAACGATGTGTGACTTAATTCTTATTGAGACTGTTCTGGCCTCATAGAAACGGGTCAAGTTCGACATTTTTGGGGAAGGGAAGACAGGAAATCGGACGCGGAAACGGAGCGAAGCTCCTGAGATTTTCAGAATAAAGAATGTACTGCCTTCCGGTTGCTTTACTTCTAAAAAAGGTTACTAACTGTCAGTGTTGGGGTAACGCGGTACAAAAGTAATTAACTACTGTAATGCATTGCTTTTTGCTGTAATGTGGTAATGTAAGGCAATACATGGAAAGAAAATGGTAATATTTACTCAGTACAATTGTCAGTAACACGGTAATTACAATGCATTTTTAAACCCAGAATCAAGATGCGGGTTTCCTAAAAATTCAAACGGCAGGAAGCCTGAAAAAAGATCCAGTATCCACATATATGACGTCATTTATGGACTCAGCTTTGCGGGCATTCTATGAGCAGAGAGGACGCAGCGGTAACGGCTCAAATACTCCAGCTGCGTCCTGCGCGTGGCCGCTGTTATATTCACAAAATCGCTCCACCAAAACAAAGTCATTCATTTGCAATCGTTTATATCAGCCCATATTCTCTGGTACTTCATGTACTTTTCAGCTGAGTTCATAATCTGTGCCCCGGTGATTTCAACTCATTGCTGCTGGAGCATGTTAAGCTTTTTTTGTTGCGTTTGGTAGATCCCTTTGGCTGATTAGTTAGAAAGTAGGAAATCTAGGAAACGGTTTTTCTGGAAGACGGAGAAAACATGCAGCATGCAGGAAGGTTAGAGAGAGAAAAAGGGCCGGAAATTATTCACGTAAAACCAAGAAAAAAAGAAATAAAGTAGGTAGATTTGTCCCCAATACACATTTTTACCAGTGAAAAGCAATAATATATAAGCATTTAATATTTATACATGTGATAGAATCAGATCACCCCAGAAGTCAGTCCCACATCCAGGGCCGTATCAAGGCATTTGGGGACCAAGGCAAATATAGGCTTGGAGCCCCCCACCACCTCACTCCCTGCTCAGATGGCCCTATAAGATGGCAGCGTGCTGAGAGTACAGATTGTTGTTGCTTTTATTTAATAAACAATAATTTTAAAGCACTGTTATTATATCTGACTGTTTTTAACAGCAACCCTAGCTCAGACACCACATCACCTTCCACATATATGTCATGAGCTCACTGAGCGTCACATGACCAGATTCATACTGAAGTTGTTTTGGTGAAAGTAACTTAAAGTAATGCAAAAGTAGTGTAATGCCTTACAGTTTAAAATCAGTAATATTGTAATGTAATGAATTACTTTAAAATGAGGGTAACAAGTAATAAATAATGCATTACAGTTTTGAAGTAACTTGCCGAACACTGGTAACTGTGCGGCCCCGTGAGAAGTTATCACCTAGCTAGCGGTCTCCTTTGTTTTTCAGGTCCGTATTGACGATTATAAAACGGACAGAACATAAAACACAAACTTTTTGGAGCCATGTTGTAGTTTTCTCCTGCTTGTTGTTGTGTTTACTGACGAAGTCACTCGTGTGACTTCGTGCTCTGTCGGTGACAGCTGCTCCCCTGCTGCTTCGCGTCTCATGGGAAGGGCCAAGCAGCAGCTTACGCGAGCCAGACGTGCTGCTGCCGGCTCCGGTGGAAAGAAGGGGTCAGATGTAGCCTAATGGCCTAATATTGATAGAAAAAGTTAACAGTTCAAATTTAATTTCCTGCCATGTGAAGAAAACAAAACACAATAATAAAAAAAGGAGAACACGTGAGAATAAACAAAAAAAAAAGTTGAATGGCAAGAAAATCAACAACCAAAGTTGAAAAATTGAGAGAAAAGTAAATAAATAATAAATTAGTCTTAAAAACTGAGTTTCGGGGAAAGACCGAGAAAACAAACTCTAATGTGCTCTGAAGGAAACTATTAATTCTGTTCATTATTATTATTTTTACCAAAGGTTCTGGAGACTTTGAGTTATTTTTGGCTTCTAGCGGCATCTACAGTGGAAGATAGACAAAATGTCCACTGGGTATCATGAACCTATCATGTGACCCTGAATTAGGTTGTTTTTGTTTACTAACATAATGCCAAGAACAAATGGACAGAAAACACCAGGACTTTAAAAATCTCAGTTAGCACACAGCAGGCAGACATTTGGATGAGAGCTGGGGAAAACAGGTGTGTTCCGTTTAGTTCTGCTTGAAGTTTCACAGAACCGGAGTGTACAGCAGCAGAAGTGGAAAACAGCCCTCAGTAAACAACCCGTGCTTCCTCTACTTTCACAAACGAAGAGGTCTGCTGTGAAAAAGGCGATTATTAAATGTCAATTCAGGATGCGTCTGACAGGACCATTGCCCACCATCATCAGCCTTGCTTCTGTCAAGGTTTCCCAGGACGGCTGTGGGTTCAGTGTAGCTCATCACCATCAGTGTGGGAATGAGAAACTGTAGTGTTAAATCCTGACTCAGAAAAGTGCATTATTAATCACTACAGAATAATAAAAGTGCAAACTCTTACATGGAACAGAGGAATGTGTTTATTAGAGAACATATTTACAGGTCACAACACGGTTTGTGTGTTAGGAGATACAAAAACAAAAAGATGAGAAATACTGATCTAAACAGTAATAGATGATGAAAGCTTTATGAACATGGTGACAGGACATCAAAATCACAGTACGATGATTGTTCTAATGCTACAGGAAGGACTGGCAGGACAGTTCACACATGTAGGCTGATGTCCTCAAACGTCCACGTTCCTTCTAACCAGGAACATAAAGGCATAATATGGCTACTTCTTTGATAATCAAAGGCAGTGAAATTCAGGAAGAGCCCAACTTTAACTCACCAATCCCTGAAACAAAACATCAATAGCAGCACGTTTCTTCTTATCGTTTAAAATGTGGCATGCACCACACGCTGCCTCCAAAGTGCTCCTTTACAAAGACAGACGTGGTCAGTTCAGACTCTGGTACCCAGCATCAGGCTTCTGACAGGCAGTAAGGTGCACACCGCGTAGTCAAGTACATTCACACTGAAGGGAGCTTCGCTGCAGCCAACAGGCCGGGGAAGTGCAACGGCCACCTGGGACAGAGCTGGACTTCAGTTCAAACTTAAGGAATGTGTGGAGAAGGTAAAGCAACAACCTTCAGGTTGTTTTTCTCTTCAACGAAAGCAGTCCAAGCACAACAGGGCTGAACTATATAACGAGCTTATAGAGAGAAAGTCCAGTTCCAAGTGTCTACAGCTTTGGTTGGGCAACACAACAGACAGGGTTCTCCACTGTTCATCTGATCAGGTCCCATCATAAGGTCCAGAAGCCTTTGTGATTAGCTTCACGCACAAACTTAGCCTCAGTAGATCGTAAGGCTGACCGACCGATTCATCTTCTTTCCAATGAGCCTAGATGATCTGGGGTTGGACTGGACTGTGGAGCGAGTCAGGATCCTGTCCGTGGACAGAACCTTCTCCTCGGCTGCTGCTCTGGCTAGCTGGGCTTTCTTCAGCTCTCTGAGGGAGAGAATCAGAAATGTAACATCTACCATCATCTACAGAGTAAAACACCAGCACAGGAACATCATTACACTTATAAAAAGACGTTTGTTAACTTAAGTCTTCACACGGTTTCAGCAGAACACAGAACCTGTCTCATACCGGGAGAACCAACGTCTACTTTTCTGAACTACTTACTTTTGAAGCAAGGCATTCTTGAACTTCTCTGCATTGAGCTCAACTCTCAGTTGGTCCGCACTCATCCTGGCAGCCGTCAGAAGAACTGAATGTTTTATGAGGTCAGAGGCCGATGGGCGTCTGGTAGGGTCAGGATGGATCATCAGCTGGAATAAATGAGTTGAAAATACACAATCAGAAATGTATAAAACCAGAATAATAATAATAATAATAATAACAAAACCAGTGAAAATAAGCCGCCTAGTTCTACTCAAAGCACATCTCATTTCCATAAACATGCTGTGTGTTTGGGGGAATTACCTTGAGCAAACTGGGGAACTCTGGAGAAAGCACCTGTGGTATGGAGGGCAGCTTGCCCAGTCTGATTTCATGCCACTTTTCCCCATTTGTGGGTAAAGGCTCAGCTCCAGAGGCACTGATGACAGTCAGAGCCAAAGCAAAGATGTCTGCCTTGGTCAAGTTACTGTAGTCCTAAAAAGATGAAAGAGGATGTAAAACTGCACACACGCAGCACTTTGCTCTGGGTAGGGTTACAGACCTCTTGTAGAACTTCGTTGGCTAGATATCTACTGTCACCCTCCTCGACCTGTGGATTGTTTACTCGGGTCACATGACCAAGATCACCTGAAGAGTGGAATAAGAAGTACAGAATTTAAACGTTAGAAGCATGACATTACAGAAACCACCAACATGGTTGAACTGTGAGCACATCTCACCAATCTTGTAGATGACACTAGTCGCTACACCATCCTCTTCATCCACGTCATCACAACTTGGTACAGGTTTCCGTGAGATGAAGATGTTACCTTAGGAAAAAGTCCATTTAAGGCCAGGAAATAATATAAAAATGCCACAAAGGCTTGTGTTAAAGTTGGTTACTCTGGTGCACAGTCGTGAACGAGCACTCACTAGGTTTGATATCCATGTGCACCAGGGACATGGAATGGATGTACTTGAGCCCGCGTGAGACTTGCAGCAGCAGATCTTTCAGCTCCAGCTCAGATAAGTAGGACAGGCACCTGAAGTTTTCTGTGATGACATCAGACAGCGTGCCACCATTGCAATACTCATTCTGGATGAGCATGTGGTCGTCCTCGGCCCAGGCGGAGTAGTACCGCACCACGTGTGGATGTTGGCCCAGCACGGCATGGGCATACACCTCCCGCAGGGCGTTTTGCCTGAAACCAAGTGAATAACCAGGATTATCTGTGTCTTTGGAACAAAATATCAGAACTGGATCCATGTACTTACTCATCCACTGATCCTGCCAGGGGCTTCTTTGATCTCTTGATAGCGTAGATGCAGCCGTCGAGCCTCTTCACGCACTTAAACACAGCACCAAACTCCCCTGAGCCAATCTTTTCCAGCTCAAGGAACTCTGAGGCATAGCGCGACATGGTGTTGCTCTCGATCATGGTGATCCTCTGAGGGTGGAGGGCGTGACACATTAGTGGAACGTTAACCTAGGATTGACTTGTTCTCCTGTTGGCTTACAAAAATCACTTTTAGCAAAACAATAAAAAATGGATTTCTCCAAAAAGTTTCAGAATATTTTACAAACTGACTGGAAACAACGATTCAGCGTTTCCACACTGCTCTACAAAACTTCTGTATAAAGGTCTACTGATATTTACGCAATGGTGTAGTTGCTGCAGCTGGCCTCACAACCCCGGTTTCACACTGCAAGCACCAGCGGAATGGAACGCAGCGAAGCACCACCGCTTCAAACAGAATCCAATTATGGTCTATGGAGTATTTCAAACCAGCCGCCACTATTTCCAGGCGCGTCCCAGAAGCGGCATGCCGCGCCGCTAAAGATGGGATCGACTTCTATTTTTACCGCGAGCCACCTGGGACACGTCGATTCCCGCAGTTCACATAGTGCAAGACAGGAAACCACACTGTTTGTAAAATCCCCGGTTATTTTCAAAATAAAATGCAACGTTGCGATGTTATGTGTAACTTACGTCAGCACGTGCGACTGAACGGCTCTGTTTACCACCAGTTTCTTTCGAGAAGTGCAACGGTGTGATTCCTCATGGGGGTTGTGATCTCTCAATGAGGAAGGTGTCGGAAGTCTCGAGGGATTTTGGAATCTCGCGGGTACAGCGAGGCGCAGCGAGGAAGCGGTGCCGTGGCCCAGACTCTTCCGGTGTGAAAAGGACCGCTTTGAAGTTCGCCGATGAGCCGCTGTTCCGTTCCGCTGATGCTTGCAGTGTGAAACCGGGGCAAGTCTCCTCCCCTTCCGGCCGGCTCACGGGTCCCCGGAAGAACAAAAAAATAAATGCAAGTCAACGGGGCTAAAAGAGCTATTTTCTAACCCGCTTTGCCTTACGCCCTGGATCACACACGTCGTACTGCAACTTAAATG
This sequence comes from Nothobranchius furzeri, assembly GCF_043380555.1. Classification (NCBI taxonomy): domain Eukaryota; kingdom Metazoa; phylum Chordata; class Actinopteri; order Cyprinodontiformes; family Nothobranchiidae; genus Nothobranchius; species Nothobranchius furzeri. Next base: position 46,652,764 of record NC_091744.1, on the reverse strand, counting down.
AAAACTAATGATGGTGTTTCGACCACACCAGTCACGTACTTTGAGACTTATCAGCTTGTAAAAGATCGTAATTAGTATGAAAACAAACTAGAAATCGGCACGTCACCATATAATCTTCTCTCCCCTAACGTAGCTACTCACCACATGACCAGAGCTATGGTGGGTCTTTCCTCCTGTGGGAAGTTTGCTGAACTTGCAGCCCTTCACCCTCAGTTTTCTCCGTGTCTGGTTCGATGACGTCACTTTCGTGATGCATTTGTGGTCCTGGACTCATTTTCACACGAAACCTAAGATAGTGTTTCCCCCCGTTTAAAAATAAGCGCGTTCTTGGTATCAAAATGTGTATTTAAAATTCACAGACAGCATGTGTGAAATCCATGGCACAACACAAGCGGATTTAGAAAATAGCCTCTTTAGCCCCGTTGACTTGCATTCATGTGTTTGTTGTTCAGGGACCCGTGGTGCGGAAGTAGACGGGCGTGACTTAGGATCCTTATAAAGTTATGTCAAAAAGAACCATCTCTTGATGCCACTTAGCACCTCTTTCTCACTGAATCATAATTGTAACTAACCACACCCAGGTGGAGTACTTTAAATGTTCTGTGTTTTTACTCTTAAAGTGACCGTGTATTATGCCTGGCGATAGGGGGCAGTACATACCTACATCACTGCAAACAAGCAGTATTTTTGCGTTTGAGGACGACCGTACCAACGGATGGTCATTAGGGTCAAAAATCCCTGGGAGTGTAATTTCGAACATGTACTTTGTAAGATCATTCAGCCTCCCGCAATATGACAAGCACATCATCACTGACAAAGGCTGAAGAGGGAAATGAGTAACAACAATGTTTATGAATGACTAAGGGTTTGTTACAGATCAGAAAAAGTGTTTTGTCCTCATGGGCTCCCGTAGAAGGAAACATGGAGTCTAATGTGGCGTCATCCAGAGGCTTAGGCCCAATCTCAATACTTGCACTGTGCCCTGCGGTCTTCAGCAACGTGCACTTGGAGAGAGTGGCTGTAAGGCTTCGAGTGTGTAGTACACAAGTGTGCAAATAAATGCAGGATTGAGACAGGGAGCATTGTGTCATCGACCGCAACGCACGCCAGGATTCTGGTCGCTGTGATAAAATCTTTAACAAAAAAACTTATTTGAAATAAATTTACATTCATTGCTGCTTCGTCTAAAAGTTTCAGAGCACCAGCTAATCGTCCTAAAATTGACAACTTTCATTAGAAAATACATATTTTCAAAAAAGGCATTTGAGTCTTTTCTCCTGCTGCTACGGATTGTAGGTAATATCAAGGGTGCAAGTGAGAGTATTGAGATTGGGCCTTAGACCCACTCCTGTGTATTTCAGACCCAATTTTTATCAGATACAAAACAGCCACTATTTTCAACTACTGGGCATCATTTAATACATTTTCAACAACATTTTCATGGATGTTTCCAAAGAATATTGGTAACAACCACACGTCTTTAGCACAGGTCATGATGGCATGTTTTTTTTGAGATCTTCCAGTCTACTTCACGCCATTTGTTTGGGGTTAGGGGTTTTGTTTCCACAGTAAAGGGTCAAAATGAAGAAATCTATGAAGGGGTAAAAGTTTCATTTACCTTCGATGGTGGGAGGACTTCATCCTTGCCTTCACCGTCACTTGCCTCCATGTCTTCTCCACAGGAGCTGAAACAAGGGGATATTTGGTTAGCATTCTATCCAGCAGGGGGCAGCACAGTGCCTTCACAAGCACATGTCTGAGTTCATCAGTAACCATGAGGTCTTGACTTCCAGCCAACACCCCCTAGTCCTAATCAACAAACGGCCTTAACATCACTGGTCTGCCTCAACAAAGGCCTCATTGTGTTTTACAAAGAACAGGTGCAGCTGCTCGACCCTGCTCTGCAACGTGTGATGATCTCTGGCAGCACCTCAGGAACAACTAATACATAAAATAGATATTTCAGCTGATCTGGTCCTACAGAACAGTATCTTCATACATAACAAGTACTGACAAGATAATCTAGAATCTGAGAACCCCTGAGCAACATACTCGTTCCAGTGTGCTCTCTTCCTGTTGTTCCTCTCCTGTGTGGCTGACTGGATGATGAGGGAATCGGGGGTGAAGGGGTTAAAGTTGACCAGCGGGATGTGCGGTCTCCTGCCACTGTCCGAGGCTGGCTTTCTTGGAGACTCAACATTTTTAAAAAGAGCAACTCTTCTGCTGGAGGATCCTGGTGCAGAACCTCTGGCTCTGGAAAGCAAACTCTGCAAAAACAGGACCAGTCGTTACTAAACGCACAAAACAAAACATCTGCTTGAACTCACGTTGACTTGATTTCAAATAAAGAGTAAAGTTTTGGTGTCTTGTCTAATGCAGACATGTCTGGACATAAAGCTGCATGGACTCTGACCAACAGGCTTATGCAACAGGTACATTAATGGGTCACCGGGCTGATACCAGACTCTAGCGCAGTGAATGGGCTTTTGGAAGTTTTACAACAAACGGATGTTTTATATTAAAACGTGCGCCCCTAACAGGGCAGCTTTTAAAGCTAGCTGTGAATGAATAGATCAAACTTGCAAAAAATGAAAATAAATAAAAAAAATTCTTAATGTTTAGTAAACTCATGTTTCTACGGAGACACATGAAGATGTTGTTGTCTACACAGATCCTGACCTTCGGGGTGTGCGGCGTGTCAAAGAGCCGGAGTTTCCTGAAGGTTTTGTGCGGAGGTGTGTCCGGGCAGTCCGGGATCGGAGAGCTGGATCCTTCTCCGTCGTCCTGGAAGCTCCTTCCAGCTTCAGGCGACCCTCCGAACAACCGGGACACTTTCTTGGATGACGGTGAACAGTTTTTAAAAATAACACTGCTCGGTGAACAGTTTTTAAAAATAACACTGCTCGGTGAACAGATTAGAGACGGGGAACCGAGACTCTCCTCGTCCCACAGCTCCACGTCGTCGTCCCCACCGGACTGATTCAGGGGGCTGCAGCTGCCCTCCAGCCGCTTCCCGACAGTGTCCCGTCGCAATGGCGTGGGGGAATCCATCTCCGTGAAGCCGGACTCTCCGCCGGTGCTGTTGTTCACATCCTCGATAGGGTCGTCCTCTCCATCGCTGGAAGTGAACTTTAACTTCTGACGGATGGGTCGAGACTTAGGGGAGGGGGTTCCGTGTCGATGGCGACTGTAACTCGACATTTTCAAGATTTAAACCCCGAGATTATCGACCAAAAAATTAAAAAAAAAAAAAAAAAAAAAATACCGGGGATACCCACCACAGAAAAGTAGTCTGCTTCTATTTACCTTCACGTAAAGGTATCGGTTAAGACGTTTTTTAATCTCCAGCGTTAACTTTCTTCTTGCTAACTCCCAACAACACGGGGAGAAACGCTAAGAAATGGCCTCTCACGAGCCGTATTCCATGTAACGTCCAAAGTATTAAAGTAAAAACGAATAAAAGTACTCAGTCCGTTAACTCCAGTGCGGCTGTCCGGTCCACCGACGTCCCGGTGACTCACCGACGTCTTTCCTCGATTAAACCTTACTTATGTTTACAAAAAGTTTTGAATGAGTCAAGCAACGAGTTCTTCCCGTGACGCGCGTGGCGAAGAACTTCCCGCGACCGTTGGTCACGTGTCACACCGCAGCCAATCAGAGCTTGCCTCTGAATTTTGAAAGCTGGGCGTTCCAGAGCGATTTCTGGTGGATTACGTCATAGATATCAGCAAAACAATATGGCGCGAACGTGTGCCTTTTCACGACGCTCACATTGCCAAGACAAAACGCGAAGTCATCAGGCGGCACGATCAAACAAGCCTCTGTTGTGAAGCAACTTGAAACCCAATTACGTTAATCAAAATTACGTTTATATTGCCGCGAATTTCAAACGAGTCAAACTTATCGTTCCTTTTTAGAAGAAATATTCTCACTGCCAAAGGTGAAGTTATACAGCAGACTGGGTGGTGTGGTTTGTAGTGGGAAAAAAAAATCCCAAACTGAATCATCTGGTTATTTATAACACTGTAAGCACCATCTCTTAACAGTTGTCTTCCATTGTACCCTTTTTTGTTGATGCAGCAAGTTGTTTATTTGTTAGGAATATTCTAAATGAACCATTTGGTATGGATCTCTAGCCTCTTCACCTGCAGAGTGGAGCAATAGTGATGGAAAGTTAAGAGTCACAGATTTGTTTACAAATAGCATTTACTGTACACTTTTAACATTTGAAGGCATCCCCCAAATGTTTTTATGAGGGGAAAAATACACAACATAATTCAGATTATTAAAATCCTATGTACACATGAGAGCAACTTTCATCTGTGAAAACAAATAGAAGGAAGACTCATAATTTCTCCCACTTATAAAGTTAAACAGTCTTTTTTTTGTCCATAAGGAGTTCATCAATCATCCAGGCCTGGTGACTCTCCCTGCTGTATCCTTGATGCTATCCTAATGGCTTCCTCCAGCGACGGCTGATCAGTCAGCTACAGGAAGAAAAGACAGAAAGCAGCATTACAACAATATTTAACACAGACTGGTGTGTATTACTCTATCAGGGTCTTTTGTTGCATTTGTTTACTCTAAACCCATCTTTAAACTGATGATGTTACAGACGGTTGTATTTCAGGATAGGGAAGACTGTTTTGTAATTTACAAATACAATAAATAAGTTCACAATAAAAAAGGCCGATTATCAGACTTTGATCTAATTAGTGTGATTAGGGATTTATGGCTCTTTCGTGGGAGTCGTTCATTAGTCGGTCGTTTACCTCAAAGAGCCGTTCAAAAGACTGGCTCCTTTGAAAGAAGCGAAGCAAAGAGAGCAACGTGTTGCGGCGGTGTCCGTGAGGGTGCACGGGGTTGTTTAGTGCTCCTCCTACGTCCGTGACAGTGGTGGGTGGTGTTTGAGCGGCTGCGCTTTACTGACTTCTGGGGAGGTTTGTTACCGGAAGACAAGATGAACAGCTCTCTAGAGGGAATCTGCTCTCATCGTTCACTTTGAAAACCCGTTCAAAAGATTCGATTCGTTCATGAACGTCACACCACTAGAGCTAATCATGCCCCCCACCCACGTCCGACAGGCCTGCTTTACTACATCTCAAAACTCCAACCATAAAATGGATATTAGTATTTTGGAGGCATGCTGGTGGCTTTCTCAGATCTGAATTAGAGGCCGGCTGATATATTCAGTTTTTTCTATGTCGGCCAAAATTATTTTAAAAAGCCGATAAAGTTTTTTTTAATTTAAAAATCAGGCACCTGTGTGGCCAACTGCCGCCACAACTAGACTGAAGAAAGGACCCTAAGGATCACAACACAAAGTTTTATGTTTTATGTTTGAAGTTCAATAAATAGTAAGCGATTTATTGACTTGTTTAATTTATATTGTACACAGTGAGTGTTCAGTTGTCTTTCACAATCAATGTGCTGCTAAAACATATATCGGCCTTAATAAATATAGATATAAATATTAGATATCATCTATCTGCAACAAAATTCTTTAAAAATCGGTATCAGCCTTAACAAACCATATCGGTCTGCCTCAGATCTGACTTACATGGGAACTGAAACGTTCCTTCTGACCTTAATCCTTTCTGGAAACTTTCAACAATTCACGTAAATAGTTTAGCAGGGTGGGCTGCAAGAAAGGATTTTAGAGGTGCTAGGGGTGGAAGGGTCAGCGATGACTCACAGCAGTTAGACAGGACAGCGTCACCCTTCTTAAATTGGGGGAAGTCTAGGCTCAAAATTACAGCAGCAGGAGCAGGGATGTCTGCTTCAGCTTTAGTTAGTCAACAGGCTGGGATTTATGTCCAATACGTCTCAATTAAAGTTTCATCCCAAATGTTTTTTTTTTTTTTTTAGTAAAAACTGAATCGAAGTTTACGCAGAATAAAAAGTACACCAGGAACAGGTAAGCTGGTCTCTCAGGTGCTAATCCTTTCTAATAAACCGTTGACCTCCTGACCTGTACAGCGATGTGTGTGCCGTTGGAGGTGGCCAGTAAAGTGACGGGATGAATGTTGTCTTGTTCTTGGCTGTAGCTTGCTTCCTCCACAGTGTGGAACGTGGCCATGTCGGGCGTCATGATGGCCACCTGAGGGCCACAGAAATATGCTTTACTATTGATGAACCAAATTAACTTCTGTTACCTGTGTGGTGTGTTCAGAAAGCAGCTGGAGCTCTGGGAGGAAAACACAGCAACAGCACTGCCATGCTTCAGGCCTGCATTGCATCCAATGACCAGTAGGGAGCTTCTTCAGGAAAATCGGCAAAGATACGGAACATATTTCTTGTTTTAATCTTTTCAGTGGCCTAGTGGTACAGTGTTTGCCTTGGGACAGGGAGACCGAGGTTCAAGACTGGTCGGGTCACAGCAAAGACTTTAAAAATGGAACCCAATGCCTCCCTACTACACTCAGCTTTAAGGGGTTGGATTGGGGGATTAAACCACCAAATAGTTCCTGAGCACAGCCACTGCTGCAGCTCATAACTCCCCACAGGGATGGTCCAAATACGGAGATGAATTTCAACCCATTGCTGGAGTTGCTCCGGGTGAGAGGCGGAGGGCTGGGGTTGGCTTTTTGTAAGCCCCAAGACTCTCTGCCTGTGTGTTGGGGTTTACCCCGGGGGACGAGAGGGTAGCTTCTAGGGATGAGCCGGATACTCGTTTTCAGACGAGTATCCGGTACGTAAAAAGCATTTTTGACGAAAACGAGCATGAAACGAGTAAAACTCGTAAATATCTGTAATCGTGCTGAAAGAAAATCCTCATTGGGTAACTGACTGTCTTCACGCCCTGTGATTGGCCAGTCACATAGCGCCCGCCCCTCCCTACACACAAAACTGCAGCCGGCCGGGAGCGCAGTCCGTCCGGCTCATCCACGCACAGACAGTAACGGATCTCGCTGTGCTTGCTTCACTGTTGCTCACGTTTCTTCAGTTTTCCCTAGGTTTTCTTCAGCTCACCTCTTTTTCGGTTGAATATTTAAAGTTACTTTTTTCGTAACTTACGTGGTGCATTTGACAAGACAGAGCTGACGAGCTGTAGTCACTACCTCCGCTCCGGTCGGGTTTTTTATTATTTTTTTAACTCACTGGAAGCAGTGGCAGTTGCCGAGGCAAAATCTCGGGTGTGGGAGGAGTTTGGTGAGGTCATGGAGAAAGACTATTGATCAGCTCCAAAGAGGTTCTGGCAAACTGTCCGGCGCCTCAGGAGAGGAAGGCAGCAACTCGCTCACACCGTTTACAGTGGGGATGGGGAGCTGCTGACATCAACTGAGGCTATAGTCGAACGGTGGAAGGAATAGTTTAAGGAGCTCCTCAATCCTACCGATGCGCATTCCGAGGAGGAACCAGAGCCGGGAGACCTGGGGATGGACTGTCCTATCACAGGGGCAGAAGTTGCTGAGGTAGTCAAACAACTACACAACGGCGGAGAATCGGGGCGGATGAGACTTGTTCTGGGTATCTCAAGGCTATGGATGTTGTAGGGCTGTCATGGTTGACACGTCTCTGCAACATTGCGCGGTCATTGGGGGCAGTTCCTGTGGAGTGGCAGACCGGGGTGGTGGTCCCCATCTTTAAGAAGGGTGACCTGAGAGTGTGTTCCAACTATAGGGGGATCACACTCCTCAGTCTCCCTGGAAAGGTCTACTCCAAGGTACTGGAGAGGAGGGTCCGATCGATAGTTGAATCTCAGATTGAGGAGGAGCAATGTGGTTTTCGTCCTGGCCGTGGAATTGTGGACCAGCTCTATACCCTTGCAAGGGTGATGGAGGGGGCATGGGAGTTTGCCCAACCAATTCACATGTGTTTTGAGGATTTGGAGAAGGCTTATGACCGTGTCCCCAGGGGCACCCTGTAGGGGACGCTCCGGGAGAATGGGGTGGGTGGCTTTCTGTTAAGGGCCATTCAGTCTCTTTACCAGAGGAGCGCGAGTTTGGTCCGCATAGCCGGTAGTAAGTCGGACCTGTTCCCGGTGAGGGTTGGACTCTGCCAGGGCTGCCCTTTGTCACCGATTCTGTTCATTACCTTTATGGACAGAATTTCTAGGCGCAGCCGTGGTGTGGAGTGTGTCGAGTTTGGTGACAGGAGAATCTCGTCTCTGCTTTTTGCGGATGATGTGGTCCTCCTAGCTTTATCCAGCTCTGACCTTCAGCTCTTGCTAGGTAGGTTCGCGGCTGGGATGAGGATCAGCACCTCCAAATCTGAGACCATGGTTCTCGACCGGAAAAGGGTGGCTTGCCAACTCCTGGTCGGGGGAGAGGTCCTACCTCAAGTGGAGGAGTTTAAGTATCTCGGGGTCTTGTTCACGAGTGAGGGTAGGAGGGATCGGGAGATTGACAGGCGGATTGGTTCAGCATCTGCAGTGATGCGGACGCTGAGCCGATCTGTCGTGGTGAAGAGGGAGCTGAGCCAGAAAGCCAGGCTCTCGATTTACCGGTCGATCTACATCCCAATCCTCACCTATGGTCATGAGCTTTGGGTAATGACCGAAAGGACGAGATTGCGGATACAAGCGGCCGAAATGACTTTCCTCCGTAGGGTGGCCGGGCTCAACCTTAGAGATAGGGTGAGGAGCTCGGACATTTGGAAGGGACTCGGAGTAGAACCGCTGCTCCTCCAGATCGAAAGGAGCCAGTTGAGGTGGTTTGGGCATCTGGTCAGGATGCCTCCTGGACGCCTCCCCGGGGAGGTGTTTCAGGCATGTCCTGCTGGCAGGAGGCCCCTGGGTTGACCCAGGGCACGTTGGAGAGGTTACATCTCCAATCTGGTCTGGGAACACCATGGGGTCCTGCCGGAGGAGCTGGTGGAGAAGGCCGGGGAGAGGACTGTCCTGAGCTCCCTAGTTGGGATGCTGCCCCCACGACTCGGACCCGGATAAGCGGAGGAAGACGATGACGAATTTCACCAGTGTCTAATGATGACTAAAAGGACTAACTTTTACTGTTTAAAAAGATATTTATGGTCTATGTTGCTTGTTTTAGGATGTAAATTTTAAATAATAATGAAGCTGGAAAGAATCAGTTAAAAAAAATCACCTCATAGCTTTAAAGGTGTGCTTAACTGAAAAAAACATTTTAAATGTTTTTTCTGATTAAAATCAGTCACTCTGCAGGCTGAACATGAGAATAGTCTCCTACACCTATCACCTGCATTAGCTTCTGATACGACAGTGAAATTCAAGGATTTGAAAAGCCTGATAGATCTACGTCACACTGTCACTTAACATTCATGGACTCATGACTCACGACAAGAAAGGCTGTTGTTGGTTTAGTGTCGAGGAAACAGCAGAGAACTTCTCAGATAGTTTAAGCTAACTGTTAGCATTATCAACACATCCACAAAGCAGCCGGTCCTCCAGGCTTTAAAACCATCAAGTCAGTGGTAGAGTGGTGTTGCTGTTATCCAATTTGGGCGAGATGTCCAAATATCATGGAGTAAGACTTCAAAACCTGCTGTCAGAAGCTCAGCTGTGACGTGGGCCACTTTGATGTCCAAGAAATGCTGCACTGGTACAGTGACCGTTTATAATCAGAAAAAAACATTGGAGAAATGAATTACTCCCACAAGAACCACCAACATACTGATAAGAAGAACTTAATCTAATTAACTCAGGAAGAACTTTGTTTCTAAAGAAACTGAAAGTCATAGTCACCACCCAGTGGCCATCAGAGGCCTTACACTTTGAGGAGTCTGTTGTTGGAACATAGATGTTTTTGTAGCTGTGTATTAATGCCACTCAGGGTTGATAGAAGAGGGTTTTCTTCTGTTTTCTTACCAGCTTTAGGATTATAGGGAGAAAAGGTTAAATAGCCTTTTAAAAAAGTAGTGGTGCTACTACAGCTGTAAAAGTTACCCAACTCAAACTTTATTCATGTTTTTACAGTTTCCTTAAGTGAAGTGAAGAAGTGGGCGATTCTAAACCATAAAGAGAGTACATCCATTCTTCTGAAGAAAAGCCCCGACTCCAGTCCCGAGTTACTGATCAACAGGAACTCCCTGCATGTGGATGCTTAACAAACCATCTCAGACTGTTGTGTGTAATGAGCACAAGAGGATGTGTGTGCGAGCCCCCCCCACCCCCCACACACACAATATAGGTAAACATAAAAAAGCATTGGCCCTGTTGTTAACGACAAAGCTTTAACGTGTCTTTACCTGTTCATCTGTGCTGTCTGCTGCTGCTACCAAGGTAACCGAATGAGCACCTTGTGTTGCCAGTTCATGAGCTGGGATGGTTATGGTTGTGCCCTCCTGGGTTACCATGGTGATTGTTCCACCCATTGCTTGCAAGTCTGCTTCAGAGATACTGACCTGAAGTGAAGTGAAGCACAGACAGAACAACATCCGGTTTGACGGTGAATAACTTCACGTGTTCATGAAACTTCTCAAATCATTCCGTTTAAACTGGTGGGATTATTTTAACATAGCAGAGTGAGCCAGAGGACTAAGCATTGCAGCAAGAAGGCTACTGGGCTGAATGTGGGCTGTGAGGAGTTGGCATTAGGGCTGCAACAAACGATTATTTGGATAATCGATTAATCGGACGGGGTCTCGACACGATTAATCGGATTACATGGGGAAATTTTTAAAAACTGCTAGGGAAACGTTATTTCTCTCCTTCCTTCACTTTATTTAACACAACATTATTAGAAAACAGTTCAATAGCAGAAAAACAACATGCCATCACCTAAATTGTCTTATAAGGTGTATAGACAGAGACCCTAAGCTACATCTATCTGTGACCTAAAATGCTTGGTCCAAGTTAAACAGCTTAAGGGCAATTCTCATCTGTTTTGTTTGATCTCATCTGTTGACATTTATTTTAAATGTAATTAAACATAGGCTGTGAATTAATCAAAATTGATCACTATTTCCAAAAATGACTGAAAAAATACCAAATAAAACAAAAGTAAATGAATGCCATCCTCCTTGCGATGATGCCCTGGGCAACTGCCATAAAGTCACATCAAGAAATGCTGCTGATCATTCCAATGATCCCAAATAGACTCACATTAGGCCACATGAAAGCAACTGAACCCAAAAATATATTAACCAGTATATAACTGCACTCTCACACAACACGCCTGCAGCAACAGTTAGGACTCCTCCCTCCCTTTTAAAAGCGTTTTTGCTTCTGAGGACATTGTGGTTGTAAAACCACATGCTAGTAGTCTGGCCCCGGTGTGATCAACCAGTTTCTGCGGGAATGTGACGGCGGAACCAGGGCCAGATTAACACTTTGTTGTACCCTGGGCAACAATATTCAAGGGCTCCATCATCACGACCCAAGGATCACCATAATGTGGTCACATACAGAATATTTTACTGTAATATGCAGTAAATATACTCAATACTTGAATGCCTGACATCACATAACCCGCCCAGAGTAACCTTTGACCCACCTCGTGTGGACTGACCAATGAGGAGAGGGTCTTAACTTGAGGCCCTCTCTTCATTGGTCAGTCTGCATGAGACTGACTCTCAACTGACGTTCAGTCGTAGGCAGCGAAGCGTCTCTGTGCAGCGCAAAAGCCCGGGTGGACAGTTTGTTTAATATAGGGTGATCATATTTCCATTTCCAAACAAGAGGACAGGGGATCTGTGCCTATGACGTCACACTATGGCAACGCCACACAAACCATGTTGGGACCCAATTTTTTGTAAGAACTAAATTAATATCAGATTCTGCCAATAAAAGGGCTCTAAAACAATTCATGTGTAAATATTTTGCATATTTAATGCAAAATCTCATTTTTATGCTTTAGTGCTGCAACAAGGTTTTATTAATAATAAATTATTATACCTTTTGTTTTACTACAGCATCGGTAAGCTTCCTGTGCACAGATTATTAAGGATGCTTGTTTCAGCTGTGAGATTAGACGATAGGATCAATGATAAAATAAGTTGTCACACACTCCATGGAAACTTTCAGATAATCCACAAATAGTGGCTTTCAAATGGTTTTGTTACTTTTTGCAAGTTTAGAAAAGAAGCAGATGAGACAGCATGTCTGATAATTTAGTTTTTCATCTGATAATATTAGAACATGTCAGTAATGTCTGAGGGGCTTTTACAAACACTGTATAACTAACACTACTGAAGAGGGTATGGATTACACAGAGGCTTCTGGGGAGCCCAGTTATGGGGGGGGGGGGACATTTTGCCTTGGCCCCCAAAATGTCTTGAAACGGCCCTGGGTGTGTGACTGAGTTTTGAAGGTGATCTGAATTGTATCAGATGTATAAATATGACATGTGTATAACTTATTGTTTTTTACTGGTAAAAACGTGTAGTGGAGATAAATCTACCTACATTTTACTTTGTTTTCTTGTTTTTATTGAACTATTTTCCTGTCCTGTCTGTCTCTCATCTTCCTGCATCTCCTCATAATTCTCCAGAAAATCTGTTGCCTGGATTCTTACTTTTTCACCTCATCAGTTACTTTTGAGCAGATCAAAGAGATCTCCTGACCGCAAAGCTCAGAGCGCGTTTTCGATGCTGCGTGAGGTGACATCACCACAGCACAGGTGATGAGCTCCGCAGTAGCGCGCTTCAGGCACAAATAAGACAGAAAGTAGAGAACATGTGCAGACATGAACGATCGTGTGCTAATTATAGTTTTTTGGTTGCGCCACTTTGAGAATGGACCGTGCGCTGGCTGCCTGGATCGCTGCGCAACAATGCGGAACCGGTTCGCAGCAGCGCAAGTCTGCAGGCTCTCCCTCGCGCTGATCTGCCAGTACCGGCTCTCTCTCGCGCTGATCTGCGGCTCTCCCTCGCGCTGATCTGCCGGTACCGGCTCTCCCTCGCGCTGATCTGCCGGTACCAGCTCTCTCTCGCGCTGATCTGCGGCTCTCCCTCGCGCTGATCTGCGGGTCTCCCTCGCGCTGATCTGACTTGCTCTGGTCTGTGCGCAACGGCGGGTGGGAAGGGGGGGAGCTTTTGGAAGAGTTGTGCGACACAACGAATCGATGACACAATTCGTTGCCAACGCTTTTAGTAATCGATTTTCATCGAATTTATCGATTCGTTGTTGCAGCCCTAGTTGGCATGTCCTCCCCGTGCAGGAGGGCAAGAATACAGCACTTGTACAATGACTCCCCTCTGGCTGTTCACAAATGCACCAATACAGCTGGCCACCAGCCATGATGTACACCTTAAGCCCTTTACACACATGGTCCATTTCTGTTCTGTGACTACGCTGATTAGCATGTCAGATGATGACCAGTAGCGGGTTGATTTTAAACTTCCAACATCCCTGAGCCTATCAGCTGTTTTCAGGGTGAAGCATCAGTAAACAGTCTGTTAGGAGGAACGTATGCACTGTGATAACACCGCAGGAATAAGACTACTTTATACATCTTTGGTGTGTTCTTACTGTGTTTAGTTTCTAATTCTTTTTAAAACACAGGAAAGGTTCTTCTTTACCTTGCTGACGTACGTTTCGTTTGTCGACTGCAAAACTTCCTCTGAGCTGACGCTGATGGTGGCGTCACTTCCTACTCCGTTTATCTGCGGGCAGCAGAGGACGTTGTCGCCCTCTACTGCCCGCTCTCCCCTCTCCGATGTTCAGCATCAGCTCTGAGGATGTTTTGCAGTCGGCAAACGAAACGTACGTCAGCAAGGTAAAGAAGAACCTTTCCTGTGTTTTAAAAAGAAGCAAAAATGGAATAAGACTACTTTATTTTTACCTGCTGTTGTGTCCCATCTTCCTGAGTTACCAAGGCGACATGCTCCTGACCAACCAAGTCTGACGACTCCACAGGAACCTGCTCTGAGCCAGAATCATCCGCTTCAACTACAGCTGGAGTGTAGCTTACATTTGGATCATCTATGGCATCTGAAAGATGAATTGTTGAATGAATCAAAGCTGCAAACACAAGGCTAGGAGCCTTTGCTCCTGAGTATCTTTACCGACCTGCTGGAGGTTCAAAGTACGCCTCCTGCTCCTCCTCAATGGGCTCGGTGTCATTGTGAGCTGTGCGTTTGTGCATGGCGAGTGTGGAGATCTGCTTGTAGGTCTTCCCACAGTGATTACAGTTGTAAGGTTTACAAGGTGTGTGTACAACGTGGTGTTTATAAAGGCTGGAGTATTCTGTGAAGCGCTTTTCACACCCAGGTACTGTGCACACGTATGGTTTCTCCCCTGCAGGCAAAAAACACACTTTAGCACAAAAAGCTGCAAAACAAATGAATAAATCTCATTTTAGGACATAAACATATGATGTTTACGAAGGGCCCCACCGGTGTGAATCCTCATATGGTTCTTGTAATTGGTGGCACTGGCGAACGTGCGTCCACAGGTAGGCTCAGAGCAGTAGTATGGCCGCTCACCCGTGTGTGTTCGGATGTGAACTTTGCGGATGTTGGAGGTGGTAAACGACCTGCCGCAGCCGTCAACTGGGCACTTGAAAGGCTTTTCACCTGTCAGACAACAAAACAAAGGACAAAAACAAACATTAAGCAGTAGTTTCATCCAAATAAATCTCCATACAACACAGAAACTTCTAATGAAGCTAAAGAAACCTCGGGTTTTCCTAAATGAGATGCTGAAATACTCCATGTCCTTATAATTCTGCAGATGTGCTGTTTTTAGTTTCTATCAGGTCAGGGTTAGGGTTCCTTCCCTTCAGCACTTTGCTGTAGAAAATATCATCTACATCCAACACACCCGTGGTCTCTAGCCAACCTTCGAGCATCAACACACTTTGCTGTTTTAGAAACCAGTGGCATGTGACTATTTTGGACCAAAATATGATCATTTCGATGCCACGCACTCCTCAGAAAGGGTTCTTTGTTTTAAACAAGTTCAAATATCTGTAATCAGCAGCAGGCTGCAGTCAGTCCCAGTACTGCCCATCTGGATTTAGCATTGTACAAATAAGATGTATTCCAAGTAGGGCTGCAACAAACGATTATTTGGATAATCGATTAATCGTATGGGGTCTCGACACGATTAATCGATTAATCGGATTACATAGGGACATTTTTAAAAACTGCTAGGGAAACGTTATTTTTCTCCTTCCTTCACTTTATTAAACACGCCATTATTAGAAAACAGTTCAATAGCAGAAAAACAACATGCCATCACCTAAATTGTCTTATAAGGTGTATAGACAGAGACCCTAAGCTACACCTATCTGTGACCTAAAATGCTTGGTCCAAGTTAAACAGCTTAAAGAGCAAGTCAACCCCTACCAGAGTCTAACTCCACTCCCGCTTCATGTTTGAAAAATGCAACACATGCTGTTGCCTAGCAGACCGAGAGGGCGGAGCCGCTAACAAATACACACACACTCAGGCTCACAACAGCATTGTGACATCATAATGTACCAGTTTACATCATAGCATACTTCTTAGCCAATAGCGGTGGCAGATTTAAATTAAAATACAGTGCAGAGTTTTTACCTGACAATGGCACAACACTGCCAGTTTGAGGCAGAATATTTAAATTTTAACTAAGATGCAATGAAGTGCCAAATTATTGATGACACGTGTCTGCAGCACAATTAGACACTCGTTTATTTAGTTTATCAGCAAAAAAAAGTTTATTTGGGGGTGACTTGCTCTTTAAGGGCAATTCTCATCCGTTTTGTTTGATCTCATCTGTAGACATTTATTATAATTGGGGATGTCAAACAACTAATTTTTAAATGTAATTAAACATAGGCTGTGAATTAATCAAAATTAATCACTATTTCCAAAAATGACTGAAACAATACCAAATAAAACAAAAGTAAATGAATGCCATCCTCCTTGCGATGATGCCCTGGGCAACTGCCATAAAGTCACATCAAGAAATGTTGCTGATCATTCCAATGATCCCAAATAGACTCACATTAGGCCACATGAAAGCAACTGAACCCAAAAATATATTAACCAGTATATAACTGCACTCTCACACAACACGCCTGCAGCAACAGTTAGGACTCCTCCCTCCCTTTTAAGAGCGTTTTCGCTTCTGAGGACATTGTGGTTGTAAAGCCACATGTTAGTAGTCTGGCCCCGGTGTAATAACCAGTTTCTGCGGAAATGTGACGGCGGAACCGGTTCGCAGCGGCGCGAGTCCCCCCCCCCCATCTAATAGCGTCGCGCTTACAATTTTATAGACTTTTTTTAAGAGCTTAGGGCATGTCTAGCGTGTGTAATAATCCGGGGCTTGGGTGAATCACATTTGAAAAGTTTTTAACTTACCCGGACACCGAGCTCTCTCCTTCCTCGCTGATGATTCTGACATGCTTGCGTTTAAGACGCTGCATCATCACCGTAGTATCCCCGTGCCATGCTAAGTCTGACCTACAAACATTGCATGTCTTCGCCTGATTTAACTGAAAATGCTCCCAAACTTTAGAAGTTTTTACTTTTTTGGGGTCTCGCTGCTTCTGCCATGTTCCTCTTACAAACACCTGCCGGCTCTCCACCGGTCTGCGTGCAACGGCGGGCGGGAGGGGGGGGGGGCTTTTGGAAGAGTTGCGCAACACAACGAATCGATGACGCAATTCGTTGCCAACGCTTTTAGTAATCGATTTTCATCGAATTTATCGATTCGTTGTTGCAGCCCTAATTCCAAGACGTTAACACCAAGATTCATCCGGCTCAAATAAAGAAAAGGTGGTTCAGGAAGCATGAGAGATCATCACATGTGTATCGACCTCCAGAGCCCGAACCTTAATCCCACTGGGAATTTTTGGGATGTGCTGGAGAAGGCTTTGAGCAGTGCTCTGGCTCTCCCATCATCAATTCAACAAATAGCTATTTTTGCAGAAGTCCACTGAAACCATACCAGAGAATGCCTGCCGTCACCACAGCTAATTATTAACGAGTGTGTGAGGTTTTAGTTTGCTTGGGCAGAGTACAAGATGGCAGCTTTAAAGACTAATGTTTCCAGGTGTGTACCTGTATGAGTCCTTGTGTGCTTTTGAAGGTCTCCAGAGGTTTTAAAGGACTTGCAGCAGTTCATCTCCTGACATCTGTATGGCTTTTCCCCGGTGTGTGTGCGTGAGTGACTCTTCAGTCCATAACCTGAAATGACCACAAAGATTAAAGGTTTTGAAAATCAGATAATACATTTCAACAACCAAAACTGAGGATTTGATGAGAAGAAAAGCGATAAACAAACACCCCTAAAAACGCTATCTGTCAAATCAAAGTGCAAAAAATATCGAACAATAATTGTCTACCTGTTGCAAACTTCTTCCCACAGCCACGAAATTCACAGATGTATGGTTTGTCACCTGTGTGGGAGCGCTCATGTACCTGTTGAAAAAATGTAAACAAACATTTAACAGTTACGCTCTCACAGCAGGACACTGAGGAAATATCCTGTAAGGATCTTCAGACAATAACATATAACTAGAAGCAAAGGGTTCACTAATACTAACACGATCTGCACGTTGGTTTACCTTGAGGTGGTGGGCAGTGGTGTAGAGCTTTCCACAGCCTTCATAATCACAGTGGAAGGACTTCTCTCCTACATGGGACACTCTTGCTGGCCTGTGGTCCTGACCCTGTAGCACTATCTAAACACAGGAGGCATACTGGGACTGAATATTGGATCGAAGAAGTGGAAACTGCTCTTTGAGCTTCTATAGAGCTCCGGACATCACGTGACTCTCAGAGAGTAGACGCCATGTTGGCAGGCAACAAAGGTAAACAAAATGAACGGGATCGGCTTGGATTTTACTCCGTCGGAGTTTACTTCACACTTTAAAACGGAATAAATCGTTTTATATAGCCAGAAATTAAATAGACTAAACATCTCTGACCCTTACCGTGCCCCTGGGATACTTTTTAAAAACGCCAGAAGCTGTCGGAGCGGACCTCTTACCGGATATGAGATACCCTGACATTTATAATTTCCTTGTTAATTGTCCCTCGTCCTACTCCGGAGCGTCGCTAAGAGCATATAAAAGCCTGGAGGGATACAAATGGACTCAGTCAGGGTTTGTTGTCGGTATCCAGATCTGGATTCTTCCTGCAAAGGACAGCGCTGTTGTCACCGGGAGGGTAAGTGGAGATTTTTGTTACCATTAGCAACAGCCCGTTGCAAGGTTATGTCTGTGTGAAACGTCGTGTGTGTTCATGAACCTCAGAAAAATAACTTCAGTATTTTCTTAAAACAGATGCAAAACAGAGCCGTCAACTTGCATCACTTAACTCTTTAGATGCCAAAGGTGCAAAATTGTGACAAGCACCATTTCTGACTGTAACGAGCCACAGTTCAGTCATTCTGCCAGGAGATGGCAGACTTCTGTAATCTCAGGCACCTTTTATGTGTGTCATCATGTAAAATGTTGGAGCAAATACAGCTTGAAATAACACATTTTAAATGTGTCCTTACAAATGAAACAGGTGTTCTTACCAGCTTCTAAAAAATAAAATCCAACGTTTGCGGTGCTCCGGATCTTGGGGAATCCTGTAGAAGGCTCTTCCCTCATCTCGTCCGCGTCTGTTCTGCATCCTGGGGCGCAACAGGAATCTACCATATTTACCGTTTGATTGGCTTTTCTGACAATAACAAATAGCCCAGCTGCGGGCTTCTGCCTGCCAAGATGGCGCCGTTTGATTTGAACTGTTGCCTGCTGGGAGAAGTGACGTCAACTCCCGGAGCTCTATATAACACTTGGAATTTTTGTTAGGATCTCAGATAAATGTCCAAAGAGAACCCCATAATAAAGTCCTGCAGTGGAAGGACTGGTTTGCCCCGCCCAGCTCAGCCAGAACATGAATATGAAATGACTTTGTGCTGATTGAGCGGTTGACCCAGATGGCTCTGTGACATCCTGATGCTACAAACTCTTGTCTGTCTATGGATCTGTCTGGCACTCATTCATATTCTGCATATTCCCAGGACATCCTGAACATTACACATGTGCTCCAACAGTCTTGTTTTCCCTGAGGTCCCACAAGAATGCTAGTAGTAGCTCATGCCAGCGTTAGCGGTAGCTCAGGCTAGCATTGTTATGTAGTATAGTGATGATGCAGAAGTGGGTTGGGACATGCTAAATTAGGGTCTGCGTCTAAGCTTTACACGCTAAAGCAGCTTTTCTGAGACAGCACAGGCTTTTGGTACGGTACGTCAAAACGTAGCGTACCCAAAGCCGTGTTCTTTGGAACAACAAGCTGAACGTGGTTAAAATTCTACTACACCTTTAACTGAAAAACACTTTACCCGCATGTGGACACTGCTGTCTGCTTCCATTTGGCCAAAGGGCCCCAAAGGGTTTTCTATGTTCTCCACCTGACAGGAGAAACAGCAGACATTTTGTCATTAGTTTGTTGGAAAGAATACACTTTAAAAATCTGTAAACGTGAATGTGTCTGTATGTTCAATTAAAATATTTTCTTCCATCGCAGACAAATAAATTATTATTTTCCACAAAAAATAACTCGGAACACACAGAGGAAGGGAGATGCTGAATCTGACTGTATTCCACATGAAACAAGATTTTAAACCAACCTTGGTACTATATTGCTCAAGAACACTGATGGTTTCAGGGTCGATGGCTGTGGCTTCAGCCTGCAGATCGGCAATGGTACCGTCAGCCTGGATGGCCAGGATGGTGCTGGGCTGAGGCATGTGCACCGTGTGCTGGATGTAGGCGGTGCTTCCATCCTCCAACTGGACCTCCTGCAAGCCACTCTGGTCATACGTTTCTGTATGCGGAAAAACACCAAGAACATTAATGATCAAAATAAAAAAGTAACTAGGCTTCGATCCTGATAAAAAAAAAAACTCAGAGAGAAAATCTTATTTCCTGAAAGAAATCATCAACATTTAAGACCTCATTTAGTCATATGTACAAGGACAGGGGGATTGGTGATGCGTTTGCAGTGATGTGGGCATTGTACCGGTCTGTCATGGTGAAGAAAGAGGCGAGTTGGAAAGCGAAGCGCTCGATTTACCGGCTGATCTACGTTCCCACCCTCACCTATGGTCACGAGCTTTGGGTAGTGACTGAAAGAATGAGATCGCAGATACAAGCGGCCAAAATAAGTACAGGGTGGCTGGGCTCTCCCTTAGAGATTGGGTGAGAAGCTCAGTCATCCGGGAGGGGCTGGAAGTAGATCCGCTGCTCCTCCACATCAAGAGGAGCCAGTTGAGGTGGCTCAGGCATCTGATTAGGATGCCTCCTGGATGCCTCCCTGGTGGTTTTCCAGGCATGTCCAACCAGGAGGAGACCTAAAGGAAGACCCTGGACGTGATGGTGGGACCATGTCTCTCGGCTGGCCAGGAACCTTTGGGATCCCTCCGGTGGAGCCAGCCCAAGTAGCTGGGGAGAGGTAAGTCTGCTTAGGCTACTGCCCTGCGACCCAAACCCAGATAAGCAGAAGAAAATGGATGGATGAGATCAAGAACAGCTTATCCTTGAGTTAAGATTATTGTTTACATTATAAAATACACTCCAGAGATTTAAAAATATATCGAGCACTAGGGCTGCAACAAACGATTATTTGGATAATCGATTAATCGGACGGGGTCTCGACACGATTAATCGATTAATCGGATTACATGGGGAAATTTTTAAAAACTGCTAGGGAAACGTTATTTCTCTCCTTCCTTCACTTTATTTAACACAACATTATTAGAAAACAGTTCAATAGCAGAAAAACAACATGCCATCACCTAAATTGTCTTATAAGGTGTATAGACAGAGACCCTATAAGCTACATCTATCTGTGACCTAAAATGCTTGGTCCAAGTTAAACAGCTTAAGGGCAATTCTCATCTGTTTTGTTTGATCTCATCTGTTGACATTTATTATAACTGGGGATGTCAAACAACTATTTTTTAAATGTAATTAAACATAGGCTGTGAATTAATCAAAATTGATCACTATTTCCAAAAATGACAGAAAAAATACCAAATAAAACAAAAGTAAATGAATGCCATCCTCCTTGTGACGATGCCCTGGGCAACTGCCATAAAGTCACATCAAGAAATGCTGCTGATTCGGACCTTTTTTCATCTTCCGGTGAAGATGGTTGGCTAGAAGACGTGTTTTCACTGTGCTCCCGCTCCCACCTGTATTTTTTACAGTGTTATGCGCGATACTGTCTATATTTTTATCTAAAATACTGACTGAGAGTTATAGGAATACGCAACAGCCATAATTACGCTTTTTGGATGACAAGTAATGTCGAAACAGACGAAGATACAGACTCGAAAGACGACGGCCGCCATGATGAACAACAGTGCTAGCCAAACGGACATGCTAGTAGCAATGGGCGACCAGCCCTCGCCCCCGGTGGACACCGCAGCTCTCATCCGTGAGGTGACTAATAGCACCAGTGAGGTAATTGATCAAAAACTGTCTACACTGTCCGGGACGCTGGAGAAAATTTCGTCCTCGCTGGAAAGTGTCTCCAAGCGCGTCACGGAGGCAGAGCAGAGAATCTCTGATGTGGAAGATGGGGTGAATGACCTCGCGGGAAGACTTGTTGAAGCTGAGGGGAAGATTAAGATCATGGCAAAAGGCTTGGATGACTTAGAGAACCGCAGCAGGCACGACAACATCCGCATTATTAATCTGAAAGAAGGCGCGGAGGGTGAGAGTCCTGCTTAGTTTTTTGAAACCTGGCTACCTGCTACGCTTGGGCTGGGCAACAGCTCCACGGGTAAAGCCTGCATTAAAATTGATAGTGCACACCGGGGCCTCGGCCCGCGAGGTACTCGCCCCAGGCCGGTGATTATTAAGCTCCATAACTCCAGAGACAAACAGCGGATCATGGCAGCAGCGAGAGCGGCGCCAGAACTTCACTACGAGGGACAGCGGATCTTTATACACCAGGACTTTTCCTACGCGATCCGTGAGAAACGACGGGGATTTAATGCTTCCTGTCGTGCGTTAATTGACAAGGGCATTCGCTTCAGAATGTGCTACCCAGCGACGCTCGTGTTGAATCATAATGGCACTGAGCATAAGTTTGATTCGCCTAAAGATGCACAAAGTTTCATCAATGCGCTGGATTAAAAGACAACTGATACTTGTCCTGTACAAACTGTGGCACTGTTGGATTTAACTTGGAACATGGCATGGATTCAGCACGCCACAGGATGCGTAAGTCCAATATGTTTAATGCAGCCTGAGGGAAGAGAGACAGTTTAAAGGGAAAATAGAGGTTTGTTCGTCTTTTGTTCCTAAAATGGCTTTAGGGCCAATATCTAGTATAAAGTATTAATTGTTTACTCAGTCTTCAGTTTTTCTCTTTTTTTCACAACTGACAGTAACCTGATCTTATCCAGGTTTGGGAAGCGGGGGTGGGGTTCTGTTTTGTTTTTCCCCCGTGGAGTGAAACTTCTTTTGGCTACACTGGTCTTGTAATACCACCCAGTGGGTGGCTCTTTCGTTCTTGATTTCCTTTTTTTTTTTTTGTGTGTGTGTGTGTGTTTGTTTTTGTTTTGTGATATTTTGATGTCTATCCTAATTCCTATATTCGTATGCAATTTGTTGTGTGTGAAGGTTTCCTTGTCATTCGTTTACGATGGTTTTGTTCATGTCAGCACGGCCAGTCCAGGTCATGGGTTAAATCTTTTACAGTGTGTTTATTATGATGGTTCTTTCTGTTTTATTTTGGGTTGACGATTTTTGTCCAATGACTGACATCTTATACAGTGAGTAACATTAAAATTATGACTCTCAATGTCAAGGGAATTAACCACGTTAAGAGACGCAAAATAGTTTCCTCACTCAAAAAAGATAGAGTGCAGATTGCATTACTGCAAGAGACCCACCTCACAGATTCTGAACACTTAAAACTCAAGCGTGATTGGGTGGGACAAATTTATTTTTCTTCTTTTAACTCTAAAAGTAGAGGGGTTGCAATATTGATCCATAAAAATCTACCGTTCACTCTAAATGCTATTGTAAGGGATACGGACGGACGATTTATTCTGATAACTGGGCTGTTATATGGGGAACAAATTCTATTGGGAAGTGTTTATGCACCAAATACTTTTGATAGATCGTTTTACTCAAACTTTCTGGCGAAAACTTCCTCTGTTTGTCCAAGTCACGTAATAATTGGTGGGGATTTCAACTGTGGTTTGAATCCTGAAACTGATTATAATCCACCAAAATGTCAACCGCCTTCAAAGATGGCAAAGGCTACAATGGACGTCTGCTCAGATCTTGGTCTTTTTGATGCCTGGAGAGTTTGTAATCCGCATGTGAAGGACTTTACATTTTACTCACGCCCCCATTTTTCTTTTTCCAGAATTGATTACGTGTTTGTTTCTAGATCTGCCCTTGAGAGAACTCGGGGTTGTTTGATCAACACATGCACTCTCTCAGACCACTCCTCAGTCTCAATAGAGTTCTTACCACCTTATTATGATCCTTTGTCTAGACACTGGCGGCTAAATCCAGCTCTCCTTAGTGACCCTGAATTTGTTAAATACTTAGAAGATCAGTGGGAACTTTTTCTCTCTACAAATGACTTACCAGGGGTTAGTGCTTCTACTCTATGGGAGGCAGGTAAGGCATTTCTCAGGGGCTCTATTATCTCTTTCACCTCAGCGAAAAAGAAGAGCAACTTAGCCAAACAATTAGTACTTGAACGCGATATTACTAATTTGGAGAGAGAGTTTAAGAAATCCTCGTCTGTTTCTGTGCTTAAAAAATTGGATGCAGTTAGATCAGCCCTGGACCAACTACTAACTCAGAAAGCAGAAACTGCAATGTTTTATGCAAAGCATAGATTATTTGAATCGGGCAACAAACCTGGACGCTTACTTGCCCGACTTGCCCAGGGGAAAAAGGGCTCTTATGCAATACCCTCTCTAAAAGATAAGAATGGTGTTTTACAATTTGAGACTAAGTACATCAGCAAAATAATGAAAGAGTTCTATCAGGACTTATATTCACCTGAGTGTCAAAATACTGCAGACGTTAGGAAACCGTTTCTTGATAAAGTTAATCTTCCTGTACTATCAGAGGAAAGTCGATTAGATCTTTGCAGTCCTATTAGGACGCAGGAGGTTTTAGATGCAATCAAATCCTTACAGAGTGGAAAAGCTCCAGGCCCTGATGGGTTTGGGCCAGAGTTTTATAAAAAAAAATGGCCAAACACATGGTGGATCCTTTATTGAACAAGTATATAGAATCTCTTGAGAGGGGCACACTCCCACCCACCTTAAACCTTGCCCATATATCCCTGATTTTAAAGAAGGACAAACCTGCAGATCTATGTACATCTTACAGACCTATAAGTTTACTCGGTGTAGATTGCAAGATTTTGTCCAAAATTTTATCTAGACGATTGGAGGAGGTTCTGCCAGTTCTGATAAAGCCTGACCAAACGGGTTTTGTCAAAAATAGATACTCCCGCTCCAATGTACGTCGACTCATAAATATTGTGCAGTTCTCTCAGAACACTAATTATAGGGCTCTTGCAATTTCATTGGATGCTGAAAAAGCATTTGATCGGGTGGAATGGGAGTATCTATTTGATGTTTTGGAAAGATTTGGGTTGGGATCTGAGTTTGTCAAGTGGGTCAAACTGCTGTATGAGGCCCCAGCTGCAAGGGTACTGGTTAACGGCTCGGTTTCAGATGCTTTCCCACTGGGTAGAGGAACGCGTCAGGGATGCCCCCTTTCTCCCTTGCTGTTTGCACTAGCATTGGAGCCGCTGGCAGAGGCTGTAAGAATTGACCCTGAGATCTGTGGGGTAACCTTGTTAAATACTGAATACAGAATTTCCCTTTACGCGGATGACGTGTTGCTCTTTCTCACTAAGCCAGAAACCTCTATTCCTGCACTGACACATATCATTAATCAATTTGGCCTTTTTTCAGGGTACAAAATAAATTATGATAAATCTGAAGCTTTGCCACTGGGTGATGGGGGGAGGTGGGACATTCCTCCTAATTTTCCTTTCAGGTGGTCAACCACAGGTTTTACATATTTAGGTATCAGGGTGTCCGCAGATACAACTGAGCTGTACAAGTTGAACTTTAAGCCTATTGTGGCTTCAATTAAAAATGACCTCAATAGGTGGTTTGATCTCCCCCTGTCTTGGATGGGTAGAATAAGTTTAATCAAAATGAATGTTTTACCCAGAATATTATATCCCATACAAATGTTGCCTCTCAGGATCAACAGGAAAACATTCTCAGAGATTGAGGGATATCTTTCTAAATTTATATGGCATGGGAAGAAATCTAGACTTAAGATACAGATTTTACAACTACCTACAGATGAGGGGGGGCAGGCACTTCCTAACTTCTTATATTATTACTGGGCTTGCCATGCACAAATAATTTCAGGGTGGTTACACTCCTTTTTGTACCCAGATGAGCCACCAGTGGATACTTGGTGCTGTGACCCTCTATCGCCTCTTAGTCTCTTATCTATTGATCTGGCTGACCTTCCTCTTGGTGTCAGAAATAATTTTATTTTGATGTCTACACTTAAGGTTTGGCATTATATTGCTGCCCACGTCAGAAGAAGAGGTTTTTCTAGTGCACTGCAGCCTCTAATTAGGAATAAAGCTTTCCCCCCAGGTATTGGCATTAGTATATTTGATGTTTGGCACTCTAAAAATATAAGATTTATTTGCGATCTGTTTGATAGGGGTAGTTTTATGGCCTTTAATCAAATTCAAATTAAGTATAATTTACCACATAAACACTTTTTTGGGTTCCTACAAGTAAGACATTTTGTAAATTCCCTTAAATTTCCAGCCAATCAGCCAGTTTTAAATCCTATTGAAAGCTTTCTTCTTAAATTTAATGAGGAAATAATCACAAAAAAGAAATTTATCTCTCTTTGTTATGGGAAATTATTGTCTTCGAATTTTGTGACCACTGATAAGGCCAGGGTTCGGTGGGAGACCGACCTCAAAGTTCAGCTTAGTACAGAAGCATGGTCCAAAACTTTTAGATCTGCCAAGAAATTGTTTTCATGTAACAGACTCCAGGAAAGCCATTACAGAATTTTACATAGACTCCAGCGAACGCCAGAGTTTCTAAATAAAATTCATCCTCAGATTTCTCCTCTTTGTGTAAAGTGCAATACGGGTGTGGGGACATATTATCATTGCATATGGCAATGTCCTTTAATTTTTAGATTTTGGGAAAATATTGCTATAGAGCTTCGCTCCATATTTCATCAAACGATCCCACTGAACCCTGTGCTGTTCGTTCTGGGTCTGTCTATAGAAGGGCTCTCTGTCTTCTGTACAGATGCTCTTGTTAGGTAAACTTTTACATTTAGCGAGGCGATGTGCACTGTTTCAATGGATTCGGATACAGCCTCCCACTGTTACACAATGGTACAGAGAAATGTTTAAGGTGCTGCCAATGGAGCGCCTCAGTGCCGTCATAAAGGGCAATTGTAATGCATTCTGTAGGACATGGCAGCCGTTGCTTGATCACTTACTTCGTGACCTTGCTGTGTTATTACATAAAGGGGGGTCACATTTTGCTTTTAAACATCATGATTAATGTCTGCATCCCCCCCCCCCCCCCCGTTACTTTCGCTTGACTTCAAATGTGAAACGCTGTACGTATTTTGACCCAGACATATATATATATTTGTAACTCATGTACCTGTATTTGTTTTTCCTTTTCTTATTTGTATCTGGCTGTGCTGATTTGTAGTTATTTGTGTTGTTCTAAAAACTTAATAAATCATTGTTTAAAAAAAAAGAAATGCTGCTGATCATTCCAATGATCCCAAATAGACTCACATTAGGTCACATGAAAGCAACTGAACCCAAAAATATATTAACCAGTATATAACTGCACTCTCACACAACACGCCTGCAGCAACAGTTAGGACTCCTCCCTCCCTTTTAAAAGCGTTTTTGCTTCCGAGGACATTGTGGTTGTAAAACCACATGCTAGTAGTCTGGCCCCGGTGTGATCAACCAGTTTCTGCGGGAATGTGACGGCGGAACCAGGGCCAGATTAACACTTTGTTGTACCCTGGGCAACAATATTCAAGGGCTCCATCATCACGACCCGAGGATCACCATAATGTGGTCACATACAGAATATATTACTGTAATATGCAGTAAATATACTCAATACTTGAATGCCTGACAACAGGTAACCCGCCCAGAGTAACCTTTGACCCACCTCGTGTGGACTGACCAATGAGGAGAGGGTCTTAACTTGAGGCCCTCTCTTCATTGGTCAGTCTGCATGAGACTGACTCTCAACTGACGTTCAGTCATAGGCAGCGAAGCGTCTCTGTGCAGCGCAAAAGCCCGGGTGGACAGTTTGTTTAATATAGGGTGATCATATTTCCATTTCCAAACAAGAGGACAGGGGATCTGTGCCTATGACATCACACTATGGCAACGCCACACAAACCATGTTGGGACCCAATTTTTTGTAAGAACTAAATTAATATCAGATTCTGCCAATAAAAGGGCTCTAAAACAATTCATGTGTAAATATTTTGCATATTTAATGCAAAATCTCATTTTTATGCTTTAGTGCTGCAACAAGGTTTTATTAATAATAAATTATTATACCTTTTGTTTTACTACAGCATCGGTAAGCTTCCTGTGCACAGATTATTAAGGATGCTTGTTTCAGCTGTGAGATTAGAAGATAGGATCAATGAAAACATAAGTTGTCACACACTCCATGGAAACTTTCAGAGAATCCACAAATAGTGGCTTTCAGATGGTTTTGTTACTTTTTGCAAGTTTAGAAAAGCAGCTAGGGCTGCAACTAACGATTATTTTCATAATCGATTAATCTGTCGATTATTTTTTCGATTAATCGATTAATCGGTTTGTTATTGTTTAGCTATTTAACCTATACAAGTGATGGATGCATTTCAGTTAAGAAAAAAAAACATAAGAGAATTGTGCAGTTGACTGCAATCTATTTTATTGCACATGAACACAGTCAGCAGTATAAAATGAGCTAAACAGTGCAAAATATCAGTCCAGAATAATTTTTTAGCATTAGCTGGAAGCCTGCTCCTTCCACCATGGATAGTGGCCTCATGTCTTTTACCAGCATGTTTAGAATTGAGTTTGTAAGTGGTATGAATTGCTGGGGGGTGAGTGTCTTGTTCCCCATGTAGTTGTCCATCGTTGCTTGTTTTTTTTCTGCATAAGAAACACAAATAGACTGAAATAAGTACACATATAAAATAAAGCAGCACACACACTACAACACTAAATCAATATTATATTATTTGAATTAATTAACAATATACAGTGATCATTTATTTTGAGGGTTACGTTCTACAAAATAGCCTGCAACAGGAGATATTCAGAAAAAAAGTCTAATTTTTTTACTATTAAAAAGCTCTAAGTAAGAAGCTCATGAGGTTTTTACTTTGAGTCGGGAGTGTTTAAATTAGCTAGAGAAATGTGAAAAATGTTTATTTTGTGTAATACTGTTTAAGAAACATGATAAAAATGTGTTGTGAGGCGTTTTACAGCGTTAGACAGTAAAACAGCCTTTTAATAGTAAAAAAATGACTTTTTCTGAATTTCTCCTGTATTTAAAAATTGAAAGCGTACAACTATGCCGCGTTATATTCACCTGGACACAGCTCGTCTGTATATTTTTCACGGCAGAGTTGTCCTTTTTTGAATGAGGAACATAGTTATGGGTTTGTGCCGTTTTTCTCTTAACGAGAACATTCTTATAAACAGACGTGCTGAATTTGGCAAGCGCATGATTCACAACACGGAGGAGATTCACGATTGCATCTAGTCAATCAGAAGTAGAACACCGTAGACTGACGCGGCAAAAAAACATGTTTAACATCCACTATAACAAACTCAGCTAAAACAATAAGTCCAGCTTGTTTATTTTCTGTTACTTACCGGGCTGGCTCTTCCAAATGACGGCTCACATGACCGCGGTGCTCTTCCTCTGCTGCATCAGCCCCCACGTTTTCGTCTCAAATGTTCACTTAGGGACATCGTGCTTCCGTGCCATGCTAGATGGTTTTTGCATATTTTGCCTTTTCAAGGCATCTAGAGTGAAGTGCTCCCATACTCGTGAGGTTTTTGTCCGGGGTTTCTCTAAAGTTTTGTCGCTTCTATTTTTCTTCCGTATTTCCTCTTGTTCCGCCATCTCTCACAGCAAGATGAGCGTCAGTAACGTGATACGTCATGAAAACGGAGGGCACTCATTGGCTCATTTCTTCTTCTACGGCTCCACTGGTAGATCAGTGGCTCATTACTGCCACACACTGGTGGCAAATTTAACAGCTTGTAACCGATGTCAGTTTGTGTTAAAAATAGACTTTATGCGGTAAAATATGATTATTAAACAACTAATCGATGACTAAAAAAGTTGTTAACTATTTTGATAATCGATGATAATCGATTAAATCGATTAGTTGTTTCAGCTCTAAAAGCAGCAGATGAGACAGCATGTCTGATCATTTAGTTTTTCATCTGATAATATTAGAACATGTCAGTGATGTCTGAGGGGCTTGTATAAACGCTGTATAACTAACACTACTGGAGAGGGTATGAATTACACAGAGGCTTCTGGGGAGCCCAGTTATGGGGGGGGGGGGGGGTTGGGGGGGCATTTTGCCTTGGCCCCCAAAATGTCTTGAAACGGCCCTGGCTGTGTGACTGAGTTTTGAAGGTGATCTGAATTGTATCAGATGTATAAATATGTTTTATACAGGTAAAAACGTGTAGTGGAGATAAATCTTCCTACATTTTACTTTTCAACACTTTGTTTTGTTTTCTTGTTTTTATTTAACTATTTTCCTGTCCTGTCTGTCTCTCATCTTCCTGCATCTCCTCTTAATTGTCCAGAAAATCTGTTGCCTGGATTCTTACTTTTTCACCTCATCAGTTACTTTTGAGCAGATCAAAGGGATTTCCTGACCACAAAGCTCAGAGCGCGTTTTCGATGCTGCGTGAGGTGACATCACCACAGCACAGGTGATGAGCTCCGCAGTAGCGCGCTTCAGGCACAAATAAGACAGAAAATAGAGAACATGTGCAGACATGAACGATCGTGTGCTAATTACAGTTTTTTGGTTGCGCCACTTTGAGAATGGACCGTGCGCTGGAAGCAGCTGCCTGGATCGCTGCGCAACAATGCGCTGTGCCGCTCTCTGCTCAAAAGAGTCCAAAAATGATATAAAATAGAAAACTTTTTTCCGGCTCCCCGGATGTGTAGGATATACAGCTCCCCCATAATTCGATCCCTGCTCCTGGATGAAAAGCCGGACATTTTCATCAATACAAGAACCCGCAGTCCGGACGCCCGGACAGAGTGAAAAGTGGAGATGTCCGGGGAAAACGGAACGTACGGTCACCATAGTCCTCATAAAGCGGGAAATTATAGATATGGTATTTTGCTCGTGCCCTGGGCCCTTTAGAGGTCGTGGGCCCTGGGCAATTGCCCAGTTAATCCGGCCTTGGGCGGAACCGGTTCGCAGCAGCGCAAGTCTGCCGGCTCTCCCTCGCGCTGATCTGCCGGCTCTCCCTCGCGCTGATCTGCGGCTCACCCTCGCGCTGATCTGCGGCTCACCCTCGCGCTGATCTGACTTGCGCTGGTCTGGAAGAGTTGTGCGACACAACGAATCGATAACGCAATTCGTTGCCAACGCTTTTAGTAATCGATTTTCATCGAATTTATCGATTCGTTGTTGCAGCCCTATCGAGCACTTTTAATTCCTGCAGCGTTTCCCATACATAGGCGTAGCCGTGGCGGCCCGCCACGGCTGAAATCCCAGCTCCACACCTACAAGATCCCAAGTTTTATTTTTTTTTTTTGCGTCGTTTCCCGAAGAAGCAGCGGGAACTACTCTGTTGTTGCTTGTGGTCACAGCCGGAGGGCAGCAAGGAGGAGGAGGCAGGGCAGGGTGGTTACAGCTAGGGATGAGCCGGATACTCATTTTCAGACGAGTATCCGGTACGGATAAAGCATTTTTGACGAATACGAGCATGAAACGAGTAAAACTCGTAAATATCTGTAATCGTGCTGAAGGAAAATCCTCATTGGGTAACTGACTGTCTTCACGCTCTGTGATTGGCCAGTCACATAGAGCGCCCGCCCCTCCCTACACACAAAACTGCTGCCGGGAGCTCAGTCCGTCCGGCCCATCCATGCACGCACACACACACACACACGCACACACACGCACAAACACTAGCGGATCTGTCTGTGCTTGCTTCACTGTTGCTCACGTTTCTTCAGAGCTCCCTAGGTTTTCTTCAACTCGCCTGTTTTTCGGTTGAATATTTAAAGTTACTTTTTCGTAACGTGCGTGGTGCATTTGACAAGACAGAGCTGAAAACGGCTCTTGCATGCGTCGGTCACTGCCTCCGCTCCAGTCGGGTTTTTTTTTTTTAATTATTATTTTAATTCTCTCTCACACACAAACACACCTCAATCAACATTGTTTGGTTTAACTGTGTGTGGGAAAAATGCCAACAACATTAGGAAAAAATCAGTTTAATCAAATTAAAATAAAAAAAATTCAAATTAAAATTATTTCCTAGTTCTTACTGCATGAGTTCAGATGCATTAATTCATGCACTTAAATCAGGGTAGCTGCAGATTTAAGGGAGCCAAATTCAAGACTTTTTAAGACCTTTTTTAAGGCCACTTTGACCAAATTTAAGCTATTTTAAAAATTAAATTTAAGCGATAATTTCCAGCTCTTGCCTGGAGCCGGTGCTAACCACGTCGCGAACGTGGGATTAGCCATCCAGTTACCATTAAACTTGCCCTTCCCCATGGCGCAAGCTCCCACTAGCTTAACCAGCTAATGTGCTCATCTAAAAAAAATGGCCCCCTTTCACAACCAATTGACCGCGTACGGTTCCGCTTACGGCAACATCATACACAAAAAATGCTGAACACTAGCTAGAGATTCACGAAATTTTTATAGAAATAAAAGAATCTTGTTTATTGGGTCTTTGGTCATTTAAGACCTTTGGAAACTGGATTTAAGGATTATTTGTCATTTTTAAGGACTTTTAAGGCCTTAAATTAGGAAAAGCTAATTTAAGACTTTTTAAGGACCCGCGGATACCCTGTTAAATATTCATGTTCTGATTTTACTGAAAAACTTGTTCTGTAATAGTTCCTTTACTATTGTGATCAAACATATTTAATCTCTATTCTGAGGCAATAAACAATACACATAGCAACTTCTGATCAATCCATATCCATTTCAGATTTAAAATAATGTATTGATGAAAACCACACCCACTGATTTCCAAATAATAAGGTGGATTCATCTGTGTATGTCCTTTGATCCGCATTAGTGATGTTTTCAGCACCAGAACAATGAAGCAAAGAAACAGATTCCTGAGTTTATATTAGTAATTTTATTTATTAGGTGCATCTGACCTGTTCTATTTTTCTCTGAAATGAGATCAAATCAGTGCTTCTATGGGTTGTCTCCTCTCTGCACTAGAAACATGTACTTTATTATAATGTTCACTGTAATGCATCTTGATGTTCTTAACAAATAAATTAAATCAAAGATATTGGTCAATAATGCCAAATATGTAAATTTGTGTTTCAGTCATTTTTATACTGGCTTAAAAATACTTCATTAAGTCTGCTAAGCAGGGGTGTAGAACGTGTTTAATGGGGCCAGCCCGGTAATGACCTTGGACCAAAATAAAGGGGGCAGAAAGAGATGTTTTTCCAGACGCCAAGAAAAATTAAATGCCAACCCCCCTGCAAAGTGTGTCACTGAGAGTTTAAAACAAAAATTATTCTTGTGCAAATATTGGTGTATTCACCTTTAATACTAGTTATTAAAATGCAGCAGATGCTGGACTGGTGCAGTTCAAAGTGGAGCATGAAATAAAACAATGTTAACATACATTTCTGGGGAAACACTGTCCTGTAACTAGGACCGAGGAAGCAATACGACCAAAGTATCATTCCTACCCTGAAAAAGAATACTCTGATGTACATGAGACGAAAGTCAGCGTTTAGTGGCTAAACACTAACCTTTGGGTGTGTGAATATAAGCCGTCGTTCCATCTTCTAGCTGGACAGCCTGCCCGTCTTCAAGCTGTAAACCGTCTCCTCCTACAACATGCAGTCAAACATCACTTTAATGTCACCAAACCTAGGCTCTTAACACAGAGCAAAGACACACAGTTATTAGGTGCATCTATCTAGAGACTGCAGGGATTTACATCATACCTGTCTTGGGCATAGACACATGCTGAACATATGCAGCTGAGCCATCCTCCAGCTGGATCACCTGACCATCCATGATCTGACCATCTGAAAACGAAGCTTTGGTCTCATGCTGGATATATGCAGTGGAGCCATCTGCAAGAGTGACGGCCTGCAGGCTCACTGTGTCCATATTCTCCATCTGATCCCCATCTGGGAAATAATGAACAACTTTTAATCGGTGGTGTAACATGTTGGCACCATTGGGATCAAAAATATTATTTTTAAGTAAGAAAAATGACAAAACGAAGACTAGACAGAACTTCTATTAATCATCATGGAGCACATGTGTAAAAACTTCCCCTGGACCTCAAACCTAGGCACTCACCCGCCACCGTCACGGCTTCTGCCAGACAGAGAGTAACCGGCTGCCCGTCGGCATCGTGAAACTCTGACATTCCCTGGGAGTCCCGGTTTATCTGGGCTAAGAGCATACTTCAGCTGCAGGAGTGAAAAACACATTTGGGTTGAGCAGTTGGTCACATTTGTACTTTTGTTTTCTGCTCTTAATAATCACAAAAAATGTTACTGACCCAAAACTTGTTTATTTTAAAAATCGCCATCTTACGTTCCACTTTGGAATCCTAATTTTATTTAATCTTGCTTCCTGATGGTCCACCGTACACACACACACACACACACGCACCCTTTGGTGGCACCGTGAGGAAAAAACACCGACTGTGTGATTCTTGTTCAAATATGTCTTCATTGTCTGCAGTTCTGAACCTCACACTTTCTGATACCTTTTCAGTAGTTTTGATTGTCGAAGCTCCTTCGAAAACACCTTTTGTGAGTAACTGTTTGGACCTCCAGGCAGCTTTTTACAGCAGCACTCTGTACGTGGTTTTTATACAGCCGACTGATTAATGTAGTTCATTAAGGTTCATTTAGTGCCTGCTTGCATTTTAAATAACATCTGAACATTACAAAAACATTTAGTTGAAGATAATCCTAAATTGACCCCATTTTAGCAGCAGCCTTTAAAACAGAAAACCGGTAAAGCGATGATTTCTGAGTGTTTGAGACTGCCCTAGAATAACTTGTTTAGCATTGTTGGTGTTTTTGCTTAAGAGAAGCAGCTGCAGAATCAGTCATGCATTTCTTGAAATGCTTTTTCCTTAGTAAGGTGAGGGGGCTGGTGCAAGTCCATCAGTCACCAGGAATTCATCTGCATTATGAATCTCCATTATCCCCTGGTCAGGTCTCCAGTTCATTAAGGAGACACACTCACACTTAGGGACAATTTATTCACCAATTAAACAATTACTTTATGAGATTTTAAATTTATTATTTTTCTCGACGTCTGAGAATTTCTAGATTGGATTCAACCTGAACCTTGGAAAACACGTAACCACTATCCAACATGCAACTTTATTTGCCTCAACCCATTCCACATAAGTGCTATTTACATATGTTTCAGACATACAATTAGTCGCTTTATTACCTGAAATCAGTCACATATAAAACCCTACTGAGATAGACCAAACGAGACAGCTGTCGGCTCGAATTATAACGTGTTGTTTTAACAAACTGCAAGTTATTGAGCATTTAACACAAATATGCTTGGTCTCAATGTTTATACACACACAATAAAATATATGCATACATAAATATAGATGAAAGTTGTACGTAAAGCTTCCATTATAAAGTTAAACTGCTTAGCTAGTCATCAGTCAAATTGGCTAGTTCTGGCGCTTGTTGAACGTAGCACTGTGGCTGGCTAGCTACACCGCGCTACAATTGTGACTTGCAAAATTTCCACCTTAAGGGAAATCATCAGAAAAAGTTTAAAATAATTGAAGAGTAACACTATAACTGGGCTGCCAATGCTGCGCCTTTATCCAAATAGTCTAACACTTCAGTGCTACAACGGTGTGAGCTAGTTAGCCACTATGCTAACAGCACAGCTAACACCGCAAACGGAACTGTCACGACTTTTTAAGCGACCAAGATGATTTCTTCTTAAAGACCGAGTCTGACTACGATAATAGATTCAGTTATTTTCAGCTGCCGTGAAAGCATCAGAAAAGCCTGCACAATGACAGGTGCAACAAAGCTAGCTCTTTACGATGAGCAACTAGCCAACTTCGACAAACTAGCAGCCGACTAAGAAAACAAGGAGGAATCCATGAGCTAATTAATGATATCGTACGCATTTTCAGTCGGCACATTTCAGTTTTATTTTTTTCCCATTTAGCAGCATTTTCACTTCTCCAGATGGATCCCTGTCGCTGCCTGTCACTCCCACTTACAGCAGAGATGGCTGTGGGAATAATGCATACTGGGTAAAAACCAATTTATATACTAACCTCCGAAAAATTTCCAACAATTCCTCCTGTTCGACCACCATGCAACAGTGCAGGAAACGAGAAGGAACGTCCACGCCCCGAAAACATGAATGACGACCAATTCTTACGGCTGTTGTCCCGCCTACTCCGCATAAATAAAAATGATTGGTTTGCTGTTAGTTAAATGTAAACCTATTGGCTAAATGCGCTGTCCGTTGTGTTGTAGTCCTCATCTGAAGCAACTATTCAGCTTCCGTGGCCACTGAAGGACGCCATTCTGCGCCGGTTTTCGCATTGTTTCTGGCTTTCGATTGTTTTTGCAGTCCGTCTGCTTGTAAATTTAATACTTCATCTATTGGCTGGTCGTGGCCTTACTTGAAACAGTAGGTGCCAAACCACCGTGTGCCACGATATGCGGTTACGTTGTTTTTTGAGCAGAACAAACAGCGATGTGTGGGGAGGTTTTTGGGCATCCATGTTGAAAACAAGGTCGCGTGGGAAAAAAAGGGGACTGTGGGCAATGCAGTGCAAACCAGCTCGGTGCTGCTTCACACAGGCGTCCGACAACAGGGCAGCACTACAGTGAGCCTTTTAGACTATGTTGAAACTCATATATACTACCAAATATCGTTTATATATATATATATATATATATATATATATATATATATATATATATATATATATATATATGTATACATAGTTTGAAGGAAGGATAAGGATCTATTGAGAACAGAACGATCACATTGATTGCATGACGTTTTTCCAGGTTTGTACGTTTCAAAGGTGATTAAATATATTATTTTTGACAAAACGTTTAATTTATTGGTTGCAGTGAAGAGCCTTTCAAGCAATATGACAAAAAGTATCGAGAACATCTCCTGTCCCACCTTTACACTAAAAACCAAAATGGATAACTAAGTTCACAAGTTTTGTGACTCCTGAATGATCCAAAGAAAAAGTCTTAATATTTTCTTGACAGAATTAATATGAGACTGTGTCCTAATCTGTCAAATAACATAAGTCAACTGAACTTCAAGCATTTCAAATGACCCATATGACAGCTGCTAACATTAGCCCTGCCCTATTTTACCTCTACATTTGTTCTTTTATCTGTGTCCATATTAGTGTTTCTCTCTGACCTTCATGCTTATTTAGAGCAGCTTATTTTTTCAGTTAGCTGAGTTCACCCGTGATTATTTTGCACTGAACCGCAGTCCAGCATAGCTGAGAGATGCTCAGGGAGCCAGTTTTTTTGATGTGTGGAAGTGGGTTCCCTCACTCATCTACCCATTCCACACTGACATCAGTTTGTTCATTCTGATATTCCAAGATTATCCTCTGATCATCCAACTGCAATCAGTGTGTCTATCCCTCCCCATTCCCCGTAAAGTCCATCCGTCAGAAATCATTTTGGATGCTCGAGTGTTCGTAGAACTAACCGCGTCTCCTTACCACACAGCGCGAGACTCTGCAAACTGCGAAGGTTGGTGTCCAAACATGAACTTAAATGAATGTAGATTCATAAAACACACTTTTCACATGTTTTAAAAGGCTTGTATCATGCAATTTAACACCTCCCAGACCAAACATAGGCACAATATAAAACAAAATATTACTGTTGATACAATTGATGTGTCATTTAGAAGCATTTCTCAAATTCACAATAATTTCCCTCTCTGGATTTGATTTTCCTAATAAAGTCTATAAAAGCCTCTGGTTTGTCTCCATCTGGAATTGTGGAGCCAAGAGAGCTTCAACTATCCACTTTTGGCTGTCAGTCAACTTCAGGGTTCATTTCAAGATCCTGGTTCTGGTCTATAGGGCCTTACATGGACAAGCACCATCTTACATTGGTGATCTTCTCAGTCCCTACACCCCCAGCAGGTCCCTGAGGTCCAGTGATCAAAACCTACTGGTTGTGCGGCACCGGGCTAAAGGTCAAAGGTGACAGGTCATCTGCTGCTGTGGCCCCCAGACTCTGGACCTCTCTCCCCCTGAGCCTGAGATCAGTGGACTCAGTGGTCTCCTTTAAGAAGCAGCTGAAGATTCACTTGTTCAAGCTGGCTTTTGTATGACCTTCTTCACCACTCTCTCTTTATTCTGCTCTCCCCACCTATTCCACCTTCCTCAGGATCCACTGATTTCCCTCTTTCCTGTTCTCTCTGTCTCTTAATCACAATTGTCTATTTTTTGCAAATTTTAAATATATTTTTAATTATTTTTTATTTCTTCAGTAAAAGTTTATAAAATACCGTTTTCTCTGGAGTTGTTTGAAGATGGCTGGTTCAGACTAGCTGTTAGCTCATCAATCATGTTAAACGCAAACTATTTTTTCACACTGAGGTTGTTGAGGAAGTCAGGTATGACCTTTATTTCAGTCAAACATGGTGGATTTAGTTTGAACAGGAAGTGTTGTGCCCAGTAGGAGGTTCCAACCTGACCGTCTCAGATCAGTGCTTCCCCTAACAGCAGCTTCCTGTGACTAAAATGAGACGACTGACCATCAGAAACATTCTTAGAAGATCTACCTTCAAACATCAACCACCTACAGGGTCACTCAGCCAACAACACCACTATTTCTGTGATTCTATCTGTATGGCTGCGTGTTTGTATGCTAGAGTAAACAAACGAGGAGATTCTTTAAAAATACTTTATTATGAAACACGGATGAGGCATAGTGCAGGTAGTACTATGTATAATACGCACATGACATAATTATAGGTTTTCAATGTGAAGCAAATAAAACAAAACTGGGTGCAAAAGTATGTGCAATAAAAACAAAGAGGCAGCTTTAGCATTGGTCAGATTTGATTTTAGATCTGAGAAGGGACCAGTCAGGGGTCAGAGGTTAAAGGTGAGCTGGAAGCTCTCTCCAGCTTTAACTCTAACCAGATGAGTCTGCTGCTGAGACTCCGGTAGACTAGCAGTGACGGCATACGTCCCAGGAGACACCTCAATGTAAAAATCTTCCTTTGCTGAGGAAACGTGGCCCTGAGGACAGGAAGGTTCATGTAACACTGCTGAACTGTCTCACACTCTCTCTCTCTCTCTCTCTCTCTATCTCACACACGCACGCACACACACACACACACACACACACACACACACACACACACACACACACACACACACACACACACACACACACACACACACACACACATCTTAAGACGAGCATTATTAATGAATCTGATTTAATCTTTCAAGTTGAAACTAATATAATGTTTTCATTGCCACAGGGGCCCTCAGTAAATGGCTCTTTTTCTTTTTTGGATTAAGTCTAGAGTATTTTTTTTTGTGTGCGTTTTGACCAAAGCCCCCACAATGCGGCTGAAAATTTGGTCCCAACCCGGAAGTACCAGAAATTGCAGTTCCACCCTCATCCACTAGGGGCTGGTGCCAGAAGTGAGCAAATCCTCATTGACTCCCATGTTAAAAATACCAATTTCACAGCAGAAATAAACATGTTTACAGCCTGGTACCAAAACATGTTTTTGGTTTAAATGATCTAGTTTACACTCATGACAACTCTGAGGGGGGTGAATTTTTTTCTCACTCTTCTGTTTAAGTGTATTAAAAGCCTAAAATTATGTATAATTAATGAGCATCAGACCCACGTGACCACAGAGCTAGCTCCGTGGAAAGGCCTCAGTAGAGCCTCGGTCTGGCCTGGAAACTGTTCCGGGATTTTGAGTCTCTGTGTGTGTGTATTCTGTTTTGGATATTATTTGTGCAATTGTTGGACAAAATGACT
Organism: Nothobranchius furzeri; assembly: GCF_043380555.1. NCBI lineage: Eukaryota > Metazoa > Chordata > Actinopteri > Cyprinodontiformes > Nothobranchiidae > Nothobranchius > Nothobranchius furzeri. The sequence goes on along the minus strand of NC_091744.1, from coordinate 46,613,550 downwards.
TGTTGTGGCATTAATTGCACTAATAGAGCGTCCAAGGAGTCTCCACTTCATTTTTTTCGGTAAGTAAAATTATATTTATGTATTATGTATGTCACTGCCAAGCTGAGCTTAGATTTTAACATGTACTGTTTAACCATGAAATTTAAATGTAATAGGGTAAACCCAGTGCATTTAACATAATGCTGCACTTTAGAAAATGGGTTGAAATATAACATGTTGGTGGAGCTGGGTTCCCACTATCGGCTTGTGGAGCTCTCGCAGACCTCTGTGTTCCACCCGGTTTTACCCAGCGGTCAGCCCGGCGTATCTCTGACTCAGAAGCTCTGGTGTTGTGCACAGTTAACTCCGGTTGTAGCTAGGTTGCTACCTCCGTTAGCTTAGCTCCCACCTCCGCGTTAGCTTTGGGTTAGCTTCAGGTTAGCTTGTAGCTAGTTCGACCGGGTGTCGTCAGTTGATCCCAGCCTTACAGCCCCACCCTCAGCTCCTCCTCTCTTCCCTTTTGTGGAATTGTCTGGGCTTGACGGAACCTGTGACACGGTCAAAATGGCGGTGGTGGCTACCTCCCATTTGGCCTCAAAAACGTGATATTGCAGCATATGGAAACCCTTTGTCCAATATTTATATGTTGATGGTTTTGACGTCAAAGCTTTAAAAACATTAAAGCTGAGTACACAGTCATTCATGAAGAAGACAAACTATAATAAGTGAGTCAGTTACATGTTTCCTGGTCGGCAGTGCTGATGTCCACCCAGCTCCAGGACACATGTGGAACCTGGACACGTGGGTCTTCTCAGCATCACTGGGCTCTTTGCACCGTCCACACTCATAAAACTCCTGCACCAAAGGCAAAACCAGATTTTAGATTTCTGTGTCTTCTTCAGCATGACGAGGAAGCAGGAGGGACTGTTCTCAAGGCCAGCCTGAACAGGTGAGTTTTCAGCTGCTTCTTAAAGAGCATGTCAAGTGTGCCTCAGAGTCGTACCCCACCCACGTATCAATTTTAAAAACTGCAACATTAGTAGGCGTTGCCTGGAGGACCGAGAGGGCGGAGCCGCGGCAGTGACGAAATGATGGCTAACTAGACGATGCTAGCTCCCTTCACTCTGAGCAGTTATTAGAAGTGGAGGCCGTTTCTCCCCCTCCTTACACAGACACTCGAGAAGAAAGGGACCAAGTCTATTTGGAGGAGACAAGCGGACCTGAGCCTTATTGTTTTGAGCTTGTGAGTTGCCTGAAATTACCGGAACCGACCCAACAGAACCTGCTTTGAATGGTAAGTAGCCGTTAGCCATAGCATTGGATTAGCTGCAAGGTTTGACTCCACGGCCCTAGAGCTAGTATTCAGCATGTTTTAGAGGTTTATCTGCTTCAACACACCTGGTTTTAATCAGCAGCAAATAGCTGAGCTGCTTAACAGCTAATCTAACCTGTTAAAGCAGGAAAATCCACTGAAACGTGCTGGATATCAGCTCTCCGGTAGCCCTGGGCTCAAGTTGCAGTCTGCTGCATAAAGTTATGAAAATACCCTATGAGAAAATTATTCTGTAATGTGTTCAGCCCACTAAAACTGCCCTGATTTCATTATTTATTTACTGATACTAGCTGCTCTTGGTTGCAGGTGGTCCTCTGGTGTCTGCAGCTGGTCTCCTCTGCTGGTGTCGTCAGGATCAGGAGCTTCCAGAAGAATGTGCCTTTCAATGACTCTTTCCCCCTTATTTGTTATATTAATTAAATAAATCTCAATTTATATATTTCCTATTTTTGTTCATGTCCATAAATGCTTAAACATGCTTGAAATTAAAACGAGCTTTTAACAGTGAGGTGCTAGTTTAATTCATCACAATAGAGCTAGTTAAACATGCGACAATGTGATAATTCAATTAATGTAATTTATAAATATTCATTAAAATATCAAAACTGGAATCAAAATGAGACATTTGGCAGCACAAAAAACTTGTCAAACACATTATTTATTATAATAATTGTAGGCAGACAGGAGACAGAGCTGATGGAGGTCCTCAGTCATCGAAGGATGGCTGAAGGCTTTCCAGGAACAGGAGATGTGGTGTTGTTTCTTCTCTCTCTATTCTGCCAGATGAGCTGATAGGTTACAGGTATGTGAGGACATCCTCATGCTGTCACAACCAGATGACAGTAGTTATCAGGTGATCAGCCAGGCTAATGATGAGATGCAGAAAGAAAACAAATCATGCAGAAAGAAAACAAATCCAGGACAGTGTACTATATGTGGTGTTGCTCACCTTATGTGCTCTTATAAGTATTAACGTGTGCCTGCCTCATGGTGTAGTCCATATTTTGCTGAGTGTCCTGCAATAATGCAGGTTATTAGTTAATTTACTTTTGATAGCAAAAACAAAATATTTAATGTAAAAGTTATTTACCAGGTGAATCAGCTCACACGTCACCACCAAGTGTCACAGGGCCAGAATCAGTAGACTCCTTCATGATGTCATCACATACTTATTTAATTGTTAATATCTTAAAATTTCTGAAATGTTTTAATTTTTTTACCTTGAACAGTTCACTGAGCTTGCACTGTCACTGAGGTGGAAGCTGGAATCTACAGCAGACACCTCACATCGTCAGGGGTGTGGACGCTGCTCTGGGACTTTCTGGAAGATGAATTTCCGTCATGGTCCCTGTGTCACCAGACACACAGCAGCTGGGAGCTCTTCTGGCTGGCTATGTAAAAAACAAATAAGCAGCACATTTATAAATGTTTAAAAGAACATAAAATCACGTGTAACAATAATCTGTAAAACAAATTAAAACTAGAAGGTGATAATAAAATGTTTACATAGAGGATTATTAAAAATAATTCACCTTTGCTATGCCGGTAAGGCTTCATGTCAGCCTGGACAAGTGCATTCTTGCAGACTACTAAATCAGTCTGACAGCCAATGTCTTGGGCAGATTTAGTCTGAAAAAAAAAATAGAAGCACATTGTTGTTGGAGTTTATAAAGTCAGAATATATTCCAAATAAACTTGTCTTATATAGGCGCTTTATAACTTTCCTAGTGTGTGATGTTATTATAACGTAAAAGTCAGTCAGTATGAGGTGGAGAGCCTGAAATGCGACCTCCTGAACAGAATTCCTCACAGAACCGGGTCACGCTGTGGTGTAAAGCTGGATTTCACGCTGTAATGCTGTCAGTTAGAGCCACTGTTGCAGAATTACCGACTGAAACAAAAGCAACCCGAATTTTCTCCGAGCCTGACAGTCATGTGTACCGTTTTGTCGGCCAGGGCTTCGAGATATGTTCCGATTCGCCGCTGATTCTAACCTTACATCCCGGGACCCGTTCCACATTTGGTGAACTTTACAACTCAGCCCGAAGGCAGTGAAGGCTGATATTAGCTAAATGGAGTGAACCACGTCTCTCAAACTTTGCATTTAGGTATGGAATTGTCTTTAGAAGATGTAAAACCTTTATTTAGCTTACTCACCTCAGACTGGAGCCCGCCGTGGTGGGGGAGCAGAGTCGGTGGGCTGCATCTAAATCGCGGAAGAGCCACGGTGGGCACGGCCTCCCTCTTCAAACGGAGACGTGCAGAATCGCGGGTAAAATGCTGGTTGCAAACTACAGCACCAGGCACACTAACACTAAATAAGTATGTATAACACTAAAAGCTATGCTAAAGACTAGGATATGCTAATGCTAATGCTGAACTATGGCTAACCGTCCTACACTCGCTTGCAAATCCAACTCCCAACTCGCCACAAGGCGTGGCCGAGACTCTCGATGCTTTATAACGTTGACACAGAGCTGCTACGTAGTACTCTACTGGTTTACGTAGTATCTTACTCTTTAGCCATTGGCTAAAATTTATTCAAAAAAACTCAAATTCTATGTTTTAAGCTGAAGGTGGCGCATTACTGTGGTATTTAGGCAGAATTTTTAATTTTTAAAGAAAATGCACCAAAATGCTAAAATAAAGAATACACACATTTAAAACACTATTAGACACTCATTTATACAGTTCATCAGCAAAAAAAAAAAGTTAATTTAGACGTTACTTGCTCTTTAAAGGAGACCAAGACTAAAAATATATTTGAAATAAGCAAAAAATAGACAATTGTGAATAAAAATGTTAAGAAAGAGAGAGAGAGAGAGAACAGGAAAGAGGGAAATCAGTGGATCCTGAGGAAGGTGGAATAGGTGGGGAGAGCAGAATAAAGAGAGAGTGGTGAAGAAGGTCATACAAAAGCCAGCTTGAACAAGTGAGTCTTCAGCTGCTTTTTGAAGGAGACCACTGATCTCAGGCTCAGAGGGAGAGAGGTCCAGAGTCTCTGCACATGTGGAAGCACATGATCTGTCACCTTCGACCTTTAGCCTGGTGCTGCACAACCAGTAGGCTTTGATCACTGGACCTCAGGGACCTGCTGGGGGTGTAGGGACTAAGAAGATCACCAATGTAAGATGGTGCTTGTCCATGTAAGGCCCTATAGACCAGAACCAGGATCTTGAAATGAACCCTGAAGTTGACTGGCAGCCAGTGAAGCTGGAGGAGAAGCGGGGTGATGTGGGTGTGTTTGGAGGACTTGGTCAGAAGCCGAGCACAGGCGTTCTGAACCACCTGTAGATGGTTCAGGGAGGTTCTGCTCAGACACGTGAAAAGAGAGTTGGATATGTATAAAAACACATAATCTACTGTTGTCTTTCAACCTGCACAAAATTGGACAGTGCTAGGACCAGTCAGAGCAACAGGCAAAGTGACAAATGCATCGCAACAGAAATCCGTCAACGGGCAGTCCACCATGCAGTCAAAGAAGCAGCAAATACATAGTTTTTTTTAAACGAAGGACTGTACCTCTACCACCCAGAGCCCTGCTGCGGCTCCACTGGAGCATCACTGGGCCGACCTGCTGAGCAAAACCTTTTGCCATTGCTACAGCTGTTCTAGATGTCTAGGCTACAGAAATGGGTTCTAACACAGGACTGGGAATGATTTCACACTGAACCAGTCTAAGGATGTCCCCTTTGTTTATATAGTATGGACGCTCTAGTCAGTGGACAAACCACTACTAACCTTACAACGACGGGTTGTTTGTGCCATGAACTCGGTGATGGTTGCAAAGGCATCATCCAGCTCAGAGCGGGTTCTCTGAATGAACAAACACAAACACCTGAGCTGAAAGATAGCGCTGTCCAGGATCTCCTGGGCAGGAGGTTCTAGGATATTTGTCATTTATTACAGAACACAGGGAGATTGTACACCTTCACTGTTGGGTGAGTAATTTCATCAGAAGCAGTGGGGGTCTGGGATGCCCCAGTGCTGGTCCAGTCCACACACCGTCCGGAGGCTCGCTCCAGCACCTCCAGACCCAGTCGGCCTGAGCGCCGCAGGGAGGACTCCAGCCATGCTGGATTTGCCATGGAGACACACCTGGAGCAAAACCACAGGTGCCTGCCACCTCACCTGTGCCAAATAAAGTCACTCTGGTCAAATATTTGCGTAAGTAATGCTGTGAACATGAAGATAAACATGTAGTGGTAACTGGAAGTCAATAATTTAAAAAAATCATCCACAAGATGAACGATTTTGTAAAATCGATATGAAACAGCGCACGCGCAGTGATAACGTACGCACGTTGAGATGGACTAGTTTGTTACATTCCTGTTAGTTAGTTAGCTCCCCACCGGTAACTCACTCCGGTGAGACACCGACCAGAGGACGCCCACCTCGGTGCGAGCCGACTGCAGCGCTGACCTGCTTATCGAGTTTACCTGTTCGGGGGAGAAGGACCGCGACACTAACGCTTCCACAGATTCAATCCTTCAAAGAGAAAGTCCCATTTTAAACCACATTTACTTAAGTCCTCACATTTCCCCGTACAACTGTTTTCTTTTGAACGCGACCGGACGTCCTGCTGATTACGCCCCGCCCCTTCAGGAAGTCCAACACTTTCAAGAAGAAGAAAATATCATTTCTAAAGCGCCTCTCAAGATAAAAAATCACGAGGCACTTCACAAAAACAAAAAATATAAAAACGAATTTAGAAAATGATTAAAAATATATTTGAAATAAGCAAAAAATAGACAATTGTGAATAAAAATGTTAAGAAAGAGAGAGAGAGAACAGGAAAGAGGGAAATCAGTGGATCCTGAGGAAGGCGGAATAGGTGGGGAGAGCAGAATAAAGAGAGTAGTGAAGAAGGTCATACAAAAACCAGCTTGAACAAGTGAGTCTTCAGCTGCTTTTTAAAGGAGACCACTGAGTCCACTGATCTCAGGCTCAGGGGGAGAGAGTTCCAGAGTCTGAGGGCCACAGCAGCAGATGATCTGTCACCTTTGACCTTTAGCCTGGTGCTGCACAACCAGTAGGCTTTGATCACTGGACCTCAGGGACCTGCTGGGGGTGTAGGGACTAAGAAGATCACCAATGTAAGATGGTGCTTGTCCATGTAAGGCCCTATAGACCAGAACCAGGATCTTGAAATGAACCCTGAAGTTGACTGGCAGCCAGTGAAGCTGGAGAAGCGGGGTGATGTGGGTGTGTTTGGAGGACTTGGTCAGAAGCCGAGCACAGGCGTTCTGAACCACCTGTAGATGGTTCAGGGAGGTTCTACTCAGACACGTGAAAGGAGTTACAGTAGTCTAAGCGTGAGGAGATGAAGGAGTGGAGAACTGTCTCAAGTTCAGAGCGGGACAGATGGGACTCAGCTTAGCAACGTTCCTGAGATGGAAGAAGGAAGAGCCAACAAGAGAATCCAGAATCAAGCCACATTTCAAAATAAAAAAGCATCATTTTAAAAGTGTATTTATGTCAATGAATTTAACGCGTAAACTGAGCAGAAAAAGAAAATATATAAAAATTCAATAACAACCAGCATAGTGCGAGAAAATAACAGAAACATCAATACAATACTCAGGAAGTTTTCCATGATAACTGGGCTTTTCCTTGAATAAAATGATTTCTCTCAAATAAGCTATTGAAAATGGGGGTGAATCCGTAGGGCTGCCTAGCATGGAAAGCCACCCTATACATGTGAATGTATAGAATATATTTAGCTTTGGCTAATGACAGTCTGGTAAATATTAACATATTTTCTACAAATAGCATACATGAAAGTAAAATTATTTACCCCATTTCTTCTTGTTTGGCTCACAATTATTTAACATTGTGTTTTATATAGCAGACTGTGATTACAGCACTTAGTTAGCCTCTGAAATCTTAAATTTGCCATATTTTCACTTTTATGGAATAGTCAACACATCAGCACAGTGCCTTTGAATAATTAACCACTTAATGGATAGAATTAGACTTTCTCAGACTCATTTGTGATTTTTGCTAAAACAGAAAAATACTGCAAGACTCGCCCTGTCTGTTCTACACAGGAGCATTGGCAGGGCTGGCCAGGCTAAAATATCCTGTTAACGCCAAACTTCTGTAGCATTTTATTTTGAAAGAATTTTAAGTGTTTCTAAGCGCAGTTGACTCTATATTACTATCGCTATCTTTAAGACTAAACCAAAGGTTAGGATTTTTTTTAGCTTCATTACATTATTTTCATCTAAATGGTTTAAGGAGACAACCCGTTAAGAACTCCATAACAGTTGATTTCCTATACAAGGTTCATTTATGGGTTTACAGAATTGAATAGAAAGGTTTTTAAATCGACCAGCCACTGTTCTGATCTTCCTTTTCTCCAGTCCTTTAACATTTGGTGTTCTCACTTCTCCAGAGACATGGATTTGATTTAGTTTCAGTTATTTTCCTCCAGTCATTCTTTGTTTTCTTTTAGTCTCACATCCCGATTAAAATCCCATAAGTAGAAACTGTTTTTACCAACTACACTCAAATAATCAATTTCTCCTTTTCATTTCAAAATAACAAATGGATTTAAACAATCTGAACTCAAGCTTTCATAGTCAACATCACCCCAACAAAAGACAAGCAAACCCATTTATACAGTTTATTCTGTCCAAAAAACTATCTGACAGGAACGTTTATGCCATCAGCACACAGGCTCCCCCCACAGCCTTGATCTTCTCTTCGGCCTGTCGGCTGAAGAACTTGGCCTTGACGATTACGGGCTGCTTGGGCAGCTTGCCTTTACCCAGAACCTTGTAGTAGCCCTGTAAGGATCACAACAATCAGGAATAAATCTGGACTTCATTAGAAACTAAAACAGGAAGAAGCAGAAGCTACGATGCTAACAGTGGTCTACTTCTAGAAACAGAAAACCAAATACAGCTAGAGGAAGTTACATTAAAAAATCAGTTGTAAATTAACAAAGAGGCCGTAACAAGTGTTAAACGTGACAGTCCTCACATAACATCTGGGTAAATGTGAGGTAACGTTTATCAAAAACAAATCAGTTCTACATGGCACCATGTGGCACACAGACTAGGATTACCAGTGAAAGATGCACCATCTCCTAACAGCATGCATGCTTTAAAAGCTGAATTTAGTTGATTCATATCTGAATAATAAAAGCACTGATCTCCAACACTGATGAGTGGCAGCAGGACGTGTGCTCACAAAGTTACGAATGCAGAGTTGCATTTAAAATCAGTTTATTATGAACCTCAACAACAACCTTGTGTAACCGGGCTCATAAATCAGCTGATGCTTACAGGTCATCTGTGCTACAGCTTAATGTTTCAAATCCTTTCATTTGTCAGCATTAGACAGAGTGGTGATGTCCACACTGGTCCCTGAACACCTCCATCCTAACTCTGACCACTGGGAGAAAACCAGGACCATCACCACAACAGCACCATGACTTTTTCTGGGTGATAAATATGTCCAGAAATTATTTTGATAACCACAAAATTTACATTATGAGACAGTTTCCACCAATGCAATGACAATGGCATAAGAGTGCAAGTACACACTCTCAAAGAGCATTTAACACTTTTCCCGAGAACCATTATTCAGAATAAACAAACAAAATAACATAAGAAATAAAAACTGGATGGACAAGTCTCAACAAACAAAGCCGTTCTTCAAAAACACCAAGATTGGCTGCTTTCAGACATTTTCTGTTTGCTGCTGTTGTGCCGTTAGAGGCACAAATAAGTGAAGTGTGTGTGTGAGGAAGGGACAAAGAGGCTCATAATGATGGAAGGGGAAATTCCACACTATTTATATACAGATATATGTTTTAATTATCTAATTAACCAAACAATCAGTAACTTCACCTCTGTAGAAGAACTCCAGACTCTATTCATGCCACCATGAACAGAGTAAACAGACCAGAACTCTACTTGTGATGTGTTTGGAGCCAGTATGTTTTACCCGGGAAGGTTTTAGGACTCCTGTGTTAGAACAACTTACAGACTCCAGTAGCTGCCTATCCCATATAAACACGCAGGACCATTTAATGGGCTCCTGAGGACCTATGTGGAAGCAGCTCGAGCTAAAACACCGGTCATGTGGTTTGGACTTACAGCGCGCACAGCGTCAATGACAGGAGCAGGCCCATCAGGCTTCTTGGCATAGTTGAGCCTGGTCTGCTCGCTCACCAGCGTCCACAGCTTGTCCAGGTTGACAGTGGGACAGTAGGACGCGTTTCTCTTTAGGTGGTAATGTCTCATGCCCACCTTACCAAAGTAGCCTGGATGGCTGAAAGTGGCAGATCAGCATTGTTACTCAGAGAGAACACACACACACACACACACACACACACACACACACACACACACACACACACACACACGTCTGCTGAATGTTGTACTCCAGACGAGAGTCCACTTACTATTTATCAAAGTTGATTCTGTGGTGATGCATGCCACCGGCGTTACCACGACCTCCAGGATGCTTCCTGTGCTTGCCTGTAGAGCAGAGCAGCTACTGTTATCGACACCTCCACGTCTCTGAGTTTAAACAGGAGCCAATAACACTTCGTACTGACCGACGCGACCATGTCCGTGGCTGACGTGTCCTCGGAGTTTCCTGGTCTTGGACTTTTTAGTTGGCTGTTAAAATGAGATGTTTTAACAATTAAAGGCACGTGTTTATGATAGACACAAACACAGGTAATAATGTTATCGGAATAGCATCGTTAAGATTGACAAGCTTTGAAACAACTCCAGCAGATGCGCGCAGACATACAACCTAAACAGAACACATCAACACGCGTTTCGTTCTGAAAAACAAATCTTTAGACATTTAGCACAGGAACGTTGCTGGCTAGCATCCCAGAAGCTAATGATCACATTCACCGGCAAGTCAGTCAAGCTAACTTCTACAGTTGTAGTTATCAACGTTTAGGAACGTAAATTAAATAAAACTATTTAAACTAATTTAGTCAATGAGGGACAAGCATCAGTGTCTGAAAAATCTGATGGATGGCTGCAACGGCAAAGGCCCGGGAGTAACCGGCTAACTCAGTAAACGACACTAAAATCACCTAAATGCGACTAAATCACCACAATAACACACAGAGAGTGCAGCTGATAGGTCAGTGTACAGTAACACACGTTTTGTTCATTAATGTGAACAAGGATGAGAGCGGATTTAGTCTGGTTTCTGTACACAGAGATGTAATTCAGCACCTACCATCTTGGAGGCTAGTAGAAAGAGGAACGGGATTTGGAAACAACGCGATTTTGTGCGAGACTAGGCCACTGACATGTGCAGGGGAAAACCACAGCGCCGCCTGGTGGTAGATAGCGGACACTGGCAGCAAGTTGAACAAAATAAAATAAACACTGCATCCCTTCTGCGGTTTTTACTATGACAGCTGATTTATCCACCCCCTGTTCTGTTAACATTGTCCTGACCTTCCTTTTCTCTCTTTTCTTTTAGAACATGACTTTCACATACTGTCAATGAACATCATCAAAAAACAAATTAAATGAAATCAAAACATGGCATAAAACGTTTAGGCTGTATTATCTTTTGTATGTCACCTAGCTGTGATGTTGTTGTGTTGATCTTTTGACATCTAAATTAACATTCAATAAAATAAATTAGCTTTCATGAAATGTTTCATTTGTTACTTGTGGAAAAATCATTGCACTGTTTTAATTACTAAACAGTTTATTCAAAATGATGCCAAGCGCAGCATCCCACGAGGGTTTATCATGGACACTTGTGTTTTGTTGCTGTTGTCAACCCAGAGGTAGCTTATGTGCACATGGTTGTGCCATACTGTAGAGTCCTGTGTGAGCCTGTCAACCTGCTGTGATAGTGCATCAGAGACATAGTCAAGGAAGGTCTGTTATTCAAATTTTGAAATTACAGAGTGTATCTTCTCATTGGTCTAAGTCTCACTGTGAGAAGAGTTTAGTATCAAACCTTCTCCAGCCTCTGACGGCTGCATCAGTATCCACTGGAAATGATATCAAACATTGTCAGATTTGTAAGTAAAACCCTCTGAGTTTATTTCTCAGAAATGTTTTATGTCACAGTTCATAGGTTACACGCTTAAAGCCAAGTTACTTTTCTTAGATACTGAATTTCCTTGTTTATCTAAAATTCTGGAATTCTGACAGAGTTTAACAAACAATTTCGCCCAATAACCAAAGTCCTGTTGATATCAGAAGATAAATTTAGTTTTTTCAGCCCACTGCTTTTAAACAACAGACCGATGAGCAGATGTGGGTCAAAACCAGGGCTCAGATTCCTGTTAATATAAAGGAAGCTGTGATTCTTTATTTAATGATCATTTCTTACAGAATGTGACATTAAGTTCCTTATTGTGTTACACACATTATCTTATCATCTTAGAGTCTTCAGCTGTTGCTGCGTTAAGTCGTGACTTTAAACGTGAGGTGTGCTTCTGGCTGTGGAGAGCTCTGTCTGAGCTGACGTCTCTGTTTAAACTGAAGTAAACCACCTCTGAAGGGCTTGCTTGTTGTGATTCTTGGAGCTGTAATGTCAAGGGGGTGATTGAGCTCTCCTCCAATCAAATGCTTTCTGTCCCCCTTGGCACTGGACACATGGAGCAGAGCCATCGCTCTCCTCCTCAGCTCACATTCACCCGGGGACGTGTTCGCCAGGTTTTCTGAAGCTGACATCTTGGTTTTACGGGCTTTTTTCTTCACATTCAGGTAAAACACCATCATATTTCCACATAATTATCACTCAGATTACTGCATTTAGAAAGTTGGTGTTGTTTTTGTTGCTTTGGTGCTAATTCCTGCTTCTTTCGGAGCAAAATATTAACTGATTTGCTCCCAAATGTTCACTGTGCTGACCGTTCTGCTGTTTCTGTGGTGGGTTTTTTGTTTGTCTCAATCTAGAAGTTTTGCTGTCAAACACTAAGCAGATTTCCAAACAGCAGCTTCTTCTGTGTTTTCTCCCGTTTTTAACCCCGAGAGGCCCGATCTCCTGGTGATGGCAGACCTGACTCACAGATGCCATGGCAACTTTCCACAAAGACGAGCCATCCCGTTTCCACAGGGACTCAGGTGCAGAGCTCGTCTGGCACAGGAGGCCACGTCATCAGAGACGGGTCCAAATCTGAGTCCAGAGAACGTAAATACATTTAAAACAACGCTTTAGTTGTCAGAGAAGAGTTCCTCACAGCAGACAATCGGGAGTAGATTCATTTGTCTTAATTTAACTGAAAACTGTGCCAATGATGTTAACTTTAAGCTTCTGTTTGTAAAATAATTTCAATTCTGGATTCTGCGAGCTGCAAAAGGAGCCAAACTGGTGTTGCAATGGGAAACCCGGAGCAGCCTTTCCACCATCAGGAAAACGAGAACAGCAGCCTGGTAAAAGTGTCCAAGATTTACTGAAGAGAACCAGGTAAGACACAGACCAGACCAGGGCCACGCTCCGGGAATCTGAAGTTTACCAGAATGTTTTTAATCGTTACATAAGGACACATGGATGTTAGCAGGAAGAGCACTGTTCAAGTTTTAGTTTAGCTTTAGCTGGACTACTGGATGTTTCTGTAACTCTGTCATTTCCACCAGCTTGTACACATTAGGGTAGACATGTTGTGAGCTGTCACAGTCTAAACCTACCTGGAAAACAGGTCTTTAACATCCCACAACAGCAGACCTGAAGAATCTACCAGAGTCACCCAAGGATGAACCAGTTTCTGTCAGACAGCTTCCTCCTTAGGCAGAGGTCTAGTGTGGTCTTCTATTTCCTCAGAAATAGACTGAAACGTTTCAAATGTGATGAAACAAGATTCAGTCGATTCTAAAATGCAAACCCTTAAATGAAGGAACCAGCAGACAGTGGCGCCGCTAGAATTTTTCATAAAGGGGGCCAAAGAAGATTTGGATTGGCCCTTCTGGTAACTCTGAAGGGATGCGTTGAATGCTCCTTCATTCTTTTTCATGACAAAACAAAACAATAGGATTTCAACACACTTATCTCAAAATTGAGAAACATAAAAATGCCAGAAAAAGACATTTCAGTGATATGAAATATTATTGCAACATTTATTTATTAGAACAGTCTAGTTTGTCTGTTTCCGTCTTCACAAACATCCACGTAATCCAAGGAGATCATAAAAGTTATGGATGTTGGACATCCTCGCTGAAACAGGACGGACTGCAACCCTCAAAACAAACTATTACAAGTTCATCTTTGAACTGGGATGTCTATTCCTCAGTCATTGAACATGTGTTCACCTGGGAAACTCCTAACGTGTTCATAAACATTCAAAAGGTAAGGATCTTTAATTTAGCCGAGCTAGTTTATTAGATGTTTTCCACAGCTCTACTTTCATGTTAGTTTGGATTTCAGCTGATGGAACACTGAGTTCAACCAACAGAACTCTTTAATTGTGTCTAAAACCATAAGTTCATAATAAATATGAGGAAGAGTCTGTTTCAGTGAAACTGAGGGTCAGCTCTTCTGTTGTCCTGCCCTGAAAGAGGCTGAAACATTATAGTTTTAGGCACTAGATGGCAGCAAAGCATGTGTTTGTTTATTCAGCACATGGAAGTGGTGGAAAAAAATAGAGATGGTTGTGGGTTCAAATCCCTGTAGATCAGAAGGTTCTGATCTACTCAAACTGGACTGTCTGCTACCAGCAACCATTTCACGTACAAAACGTCTTAAATCCCTCTTTTGCATTCTGATGCTCAGTTTAAACCTCAACACCCCCTGAAACGTTTTCTCGTACCACGAGTACCCCCTTAGTCAAATGTGTTGACGATTCCCCCAAAGTAGAAAGTACAACTGATTATTAAATGAAAGTAATTTCTTTAAATCTCTTGAACGCTGAACCACGTCTCACTTCCTGTCTGGCTCAAGTGATTTCTTGAACAGTCGGCAAACATAAACTCCATATGGAAACTTTCTGGAGCTCTGCACTGGCACCACAGCTGGTGTAAATGCTCTGGTTGGACTGAATGATTTCTGAACCATGTGAAACTGGATCGTATCCATTCTGCATTCAGTGTGTTGGAGGCTTCAGGCCCTCTCTCAGTAGCAGCAACCCTGCCCTAGTTACCCTTCTTGTAGTGTTTCTTAACCCTGGTCCTCAGTATCCCCCGGTGTTTTCCTGCTGCCACACACCTGGTCTAAATGAATGAGTGATTAACAGGTTTCTGCAGCACTTGATGTTATCCTGAGAAGGCAATGCAGACATGTAAATGAGGTGGGCTGAAGAAGAGACATGGAAAACATGCAGGACAAGAGCGAGCTGGTTTATTATTAATCAGGGTAGGAATGGGCCATGTGGCCTAAAAGGGGTGGGTGGTTCGTGCATTTGTAACGTTCACTTCTGTGCGCCTCCTGATAGAGTGTATGGCGAGTGATTTCTGACACGGTTTATACACTCAGTTTAAGAGCCTTGGCCGAGTTTTAATGTCCACAGATGATAGTGACGCATCCTTTTCAGTAGTTTTCGCCCCAACTGTTGGTGTCTCCACAGGCTCCTGAGAATTTTGGATACCTAAATAAAATCCAAAAAGTTCAGCAACACTGATCTAGAATTACAGGTGCACTTTATAGCCTACACATCATAATAAGCACATAAGAACAACCATGGGTATAGAGGCAATGTCAAGGGAGGCGAGCTTTAGTAAGGATTCATACATACAGTGGTGTGAAAAACTCTTTGCCCCCTTCCTGATTTCTTATTATTTTGCATATTTGTCACACAAAATGTTTCTGATCATCAAACACATTTAACCGTTAGTCAAAGATAACACAAGTAAACACAAAATGCAGTTTTGAAATGATGGTTTTTATTATTTAGGGAGAGAACAAAATCCAAACCTAGCCCTGTCCAAAATCCAAGCCCTGTGTGATAAAGTAATTGCCCCCTTGTTAAAAAATAACCCAACTCTGGTGTTTCACACCTGAGTTTAATTACTGCCACACCTGTTTCAATCAAGAAGTCACTTAAATATGAGCTGCCTGACACAAGAGAAGTAGACCAAAAGCACCTCAGAAGCTAGACATCATGCCAAGATCCAAAGAAATTCAAGAACAAATGAGAACAAAAGTAATTGAGATCTATCGGTCTGGTAAAGGTTATAAAGCCATTTCTAAAGCTTTGGGACTCCAGCGAACCACGGTGAGAGCCATTATCCACAAATGGCAACAACATGGAAAAGCGGTGAACCTTCCCAGGAGTGGGCGGCCGACCAAAATTACCCCAAGAGCGCAGAGACAACTCATCCGAGAGGTCACAAAAGACCCCAGGACAACTTCTAAAGAGCTACAGGCCTCACTTGCCTCAATTAAGGTCAAAGTTCACAACTCCACCTTAAGAAAGGGACTGGGCAAAAAAGGCCTGCATGGCAGATTTCCAACACGCAAACCACAGTTAAGCAAAAAGAACATAGAGGGTCGTCTCAGTTTTGCTAAGAAACATCTCAATGATTGCCAAGACTTTTGGGAAAAGACCTTGTGGACTGATGAGACAAAAGTTGAACTTTTTGGAAGGCAAATGTCCCGTTACATCTGGCGTAGAAGTAACACAGCATTTCAGACAAAGAACATCATACCAACAGTAAAATATGGTGGTGGTAGTGTGATGGTCTGGGGTTGTTTTGCTGCTTCAGGAACTGGAAGGCTTGCTGTGATGAATGGAACCATGAATTCTACTGTCTACCAAAACATCCTGAAGGAGAACGTCCGGCCATCTGTTCGTCAACTAAAGCTGAAGCCATCTTGGGTGCTGCAGCAGGACAATGACCCAAAACACACCAGCAAACCCACCTCTGAATGGCTGAAGAACAACAAAATGAAGACTTTGGAGTGGCCTAGTCAAAGTCCTGACCTGAGTCCTGTTGAGATGCTATGGCATGACCTTAAAAAGGCGGTTCATGCTAGAAAACCCTCAAATAATGCTGAATTACAACAATTCTGCAAAGATGAGTCGGCCAAAACTCCTCCAGAGCGCTGTAAAAGACTTGTAGCAAGTTATCGCAAACGCTTGATTGCAGTTATTGCTGCTAAGGGAGGCCCAACCAGTTGTTAGGTTCAGGGGCAATTACTTTTTCACACAGGGCAATGTAGGTTTGGATTTTGTTCTCTCCCTAAATAATAAAAACCATCATTTCAAAACTGCATTTTGTGTTTACTTGTGTTATCTTTGACTAATGGTTAAATGTGTTTGATGATCAGAAACATTTTGTGTGACAAACATGCAAAAGAATAAGAAATCAGGAAGGGGCAAATAGTTTTTCACCCCACTGTATTTTGTTTTTATTAAGCTTCATCGCCACTACCAGGCCTTGGTTTTCATGCGTTAGCTATGTCGCCGCTACGTCACAGCTACGTCGCAACTACGTCGCCGCTATGTCGCCACTATGTTGCCACTATGTTGCAGCGACATTGCCGCTATGTCACAGCTATGTCGCTGCTATGTTGCAGCTCCATCGCCACTCCATCGACGCTATGTTGACGCTACGCCGCCGCTATGTTGCAGCTACGCCACCGCTATGTCGCCGCTACGTCACAGCTACGTCGCAACTACGTCGCCGCTATGTCGCCACTATGTCGCAGCGACATTGCCGCTATGTCACAGCTACGTCGCTGCTATGTTGCAGCTCCATCGCCACTCCATCGCCGCTATGTTGCCGCTACGCCGCCGCTATGTTGCAGCTACACCACCGCTATGTCGCAGCTACGTCGCCGCTATGCTGCAGCTACATTGCCACTCCATCGCCGCTATTGCAGCTACGCCACCGCTATGTCGCAGCTACGTCACCACTATGTTGCAGCGACGTCGCCACTATGTCGCAGCTACATCGCCGCTATGTTGCAGTTATGTTGCAGCTACATCGCCGCTCGTTTGCTGCTCCGTTGCAGCTACGTTGCAGCTACGTGGCCTCTATGTTGCAGCTATGTCGCCGTTACGTCGCCGCTATGTTGCAGCTACATCGCCGCTACGTTGCTGCTACGTCACCGCTTTGCCGCAGCTACATCGCAGCTACGTCGCCGCTATGTTGCTGCTACATCGCCGCTATGTTGCAGCTACATCGCCGCTCCGCCGCCGCCACATTGCAGCTACATCGCCACTACGTCACCACTATGTTGCAGCTACATTGCTGCTACGTCGCCGCTACGTTGCAGCTTTGTCGCCGCTATGTCGCCGCTATGTCGCAGCTATGTTGCAGCTACGTCGCAGCTATGTTGCAGCTACGTCGCTGTTATGTCGCAGCTACGTCGCTGCTATGGCGCAGCTACGTCTCCGCTATGTTGCAGCTATGTCGCAGCTATGTCGCTGCTATGTTGCAGCTACGTTGCCGCTATGTTGCAGCTACGTCACCGGTACATTGCTGCTACGTTGCAGCTACGTCGTTGCCATGTTGCAGCTATGTCGCAGTTACCAGGTGTTGGTTTTCGTGTGTCATTGCGGGTTGTGATTCAGCTCTATGTAAAATCCCCTTGACAGAGCAGATGTTCACACGGTGATGTCACCTTCAGCTGCGCCTTCTCCTGAGTCTGGTTAGGCTTTGTTGTGTCAGTATTCACTTGCCATATAACCCTAACTGATATGGGAGAAATCATTTGCACTGATTAAAGTCTTTATAAGAATGAAGGGCAAAATTGGCTTGTAGCCCTTTAAGAGAAATTAATTCTTAAGAAACCTTAATTCTTAAGGTTCTCAAACTTAATTACCCTAAGGAAAGCACTATAAAAAGATAGATATGTAAGTGTCAAACACTAAAAATGTAAGTCAGTGGAGTTAGTAGGCCCTAACTGCAAGGGTTAGTAACTGGACATAAACTGACTGAAGGCAGTTATCAAATTATTAACTCAAAAGTGATCAAATAAAGAGTTGATTGAATTTGGATCGACATACCAGGTAGTGGAATTATTCACTTTGAACCATTATGTTCTGAAATCACATGATTATTGAAAAACCCACAGCAGACCACAGCCAAAAATCACAAAGCCTGTACGATATGTTTAGACATGACATCATCCATGCACACACATACTCACAACAGGACTCACGTGGTCCGAAATCAGAGAACCCAGCAAGAGCGGACGGAAGTTCACCCCCATTTTGGCACAATTCGAGTTGGTAGTTGGATAAATTGGTTAAAACAATATCTAAATCAATGGGATTATTGTGTGGTTTAAATTTGGTCTTGTGGACCCATAGATAAATGGGAACTTTGTTACCTTTGGAGATCTTAATGAGAAACACGACCGGAGAGTTGTTTAGTTGTTGGACCTGACCTTTCCTGCAAAAGTTTATTGACCAGTTTACCAGAGGTGACTATTGTGTGACCAGGATTTGGAGCGAACTTCAGGTCAGGATGAGAAGCCCTCAGATCATGAGGAGTCATACTGCCCCCTGCTGGTTTCTTAAGACCTGTCTGTTGAACAGAGCAGAAAGAATTCCTCCCGGAATTTCCGGAGGAAGAAAATTAAGGTGATACAACTCACGTTTTACAAAAATGTTTATAATAAAACACAGAAATAGCGTGTTTTGATCTGAAAAAGAAGGGCTGGCTCAACCAATTATGTAGCGTGTTTAACTACATACTAGAATTAACGCTGTTTGCTATCAGCTTTATTAGATTCTGAGAAAAGCTCAAACAAGTTGACAACGAAGCTTCTATCATATAAAAATATAGGGTATTATATATTCGATAGAAGTTCATTTGCCAACGAGCTTGGTCTATTTTTAATCCAAAGATTAATTCTTAATTTAAGATAATTAAATTTAATAGCAAAAGTTTATTTATTTAATCAGAAGTTTAAGGAATCTTTGCTTTTTCAATAACCAAAAATATACACCATTCTGTGTTTAATTTCAAAGAAGAGTCAGGGGTTTAAAGTTAAGAATTTATTACTAACACTTTTAAAAATGACAATTTAGAAATGACAATTTTTGAACAGACAATTTGATATTAAAACTTGTTTTAAAAAGCAAACCTGTGACTGAATGGAAGCTAAAATGAAAATGCGAGTTTTTGGATGCGTGAATGAATCAGAAGGTTTCTTTCAGAGAGAGAAACGTTTCTGGGTGGTAAAGTTGGGTTTGCAGCTAACTGAGTCGTTTCTAAGAAAGAACAGCATCAGACATCATTTGTGTGCTACCTCACCCAGCAAGGCGACCCTCTGTGTGGATCCAGAGGTCAAGGAGGATGTTGTTAGCCTCAGGGGTACTCGGTCCGGTAGAGAAGACCTGAGTAGAACCGATCCTCTAGACCAGAGATGTTGCGGTGTCGAGCATCTGGCTTAACTCTGAAGGAGTTTTGCGTTAGCTGGTTACAGTTGCGTTCATTCGAAGCAAGCCTATCGGAGTGACAGAATGCTTAGTGAGGCTGGGGCGGCCGTCCCTCTTCTGGTATGGTTCAAGAACTGAACTTTTTGCTGCGGGATTTGGTTTTAACAAAACCCTCAGAACACGCCCTCTCAGCATCAGAAAGCTTGGTCATGAAGTAAAGACATGTGAGATGGTTTACCCTTTACCCTGGATATCCTCTGCATGAGTTGGTTAACGTGCAAGATGACCTTCTGGTTTACTGAACACACATTAGGATAATCAACAATAATTATTATCATACCCAAAGCATAATAAGTCATTTCAGTAATTAAAATACATTTATACTGAATCAAGAGATTATTTATGAAGGTTGTAATAACAGTAATTAAGTCAAGAGTTTATTAAAATTATTATTTAAAATTATTATTGTGAAACTTGAAGTGTCCTTCATCTTGGGACGGAACAGCAGCAGATAAAGATGGTTTCAGCAGACATCACAGCTCCTGGTGGGTAATCTGTGGGGCAAAGTTACAGAACGACCCAGCTTGACCCAGCTGGGAAAACGTGACCTTTGTCACAAATTAGAGGCCATTCATGACGCTACAAAATCTATAGTCGGATCATACCAAAGACTTACAAATGGAACCCAGGGCCTCTGGAGAAAGCTACCAGTAAAAGCTACTGCCGTAAAGCAGATAGAGACCTCCCACTAGTGTTGCTACCTGAAACACAAAACTGTTTAAACTACAATTGCAAATTTGGAAACCAATTATCTTAAAACACTTTTGTCATGCCTCCTAACAATGTTCTAACACAGTATAGCTATACATATATTGTGGTGATAATGATAATAATAATAATAATAATAATAATAATAATAATAATAATAATAATAATAATAATAAAAAGAATAAAGTGGTTTTCTCGCATTTTTCTAAAACCTCAGCCAAAAACACGGCTAGGACAAAAACAACTATTGGATCATCTAGTTGTCGGACTTGCAGAACCTCCACACCTCCCTGGGTCCTCCACTTGTTACGCACTCCTATATTTAGCAACCAAACACAGGTGTGAGAGGCTTGCGGCTCAATAATGTCAGAGGAGAAACAGCTGGCTACCAGAGTCCAAAAAAGAAAAACTCTGGAAAACAAAAGACATTTGGGCCTAGAAAACGGTGTTTAGCACTCTCTCATTTCTTCTGGTACTGTAGGTTTCTGGTTCTGGTGGACACAGAAACAGTGAAGATGCTAGAGGCGCTGAAAAAAATCGATTCAAGTCTGAATCGGGATTCTTATTTATACAGATTCAGAATCGATTCACAAAGGTTCAGAATCGATTCCAAGAATTCAAATGTTTGGCATGTTACAGGTTTGAGATGCTGTTAGGAGAGTCAGTACTCCGTTCACTTTTGTGGTCCCATAAATTGAGATGATTTATGTTTGAATCTGCTGATAAGAGGGCACTTGAATGTAATTTTTTCCATACTCAGAAATTTGAGATATTCTCGTATTTATTTTCTAAGTTGATAAACGAGTACTCAGGATTACTCTTGTAACTTGTTTCTACACATACTTGAAAAGTATTTGACCGTATTACTTTCAAAGCGACTGTTAGGTAACCACAGATTTGTTGTCTTTTGGTCAAAAGATTGTTTCTGTTTACAGTTTTAGAATCACTTTATTTTACCTTGTAGATTAGCATTTTTGGAGCACGACCAGTTTAAAGTCAAATAAAAATGTCCCATAGCTTTAACTAACGTGTACAATAAAGTAGTTCATCCTGGAGCTGACACTCTTTGTTAATACTGATTGTGAATCGATTTAAATTGTGAATCAAGAATCGATTCTGAATCAAATCGGCACCCCAAGAATCGGAATCGAATCAAATCGTGAGCTGCTCTGAGATTCACATCCCTAGAAGATACCCAAGGAGAGGGGGGAGGGCTTCGTGATGGTGTCTGATTCAACACACTTGATTCACCTGTGCAGCAGCTCATCAGGCTCTGCAGAAGCCTGTTAATCACCTGCTGATTGAAATCAGGTGTGTGGTAAATGGAGTTAAAACTAAAACTTGCTTTACACCTGACCAGAATTGAATAGCCCTGGCTTAAAGTATTAGAAACTCTTTATTGTTGCTTCAAATTTGTAATTTTTAAGTAATTTTGTTGATTTTTTTGTGATCCAAACAGTTTTCCAGTGATCATAAAGGATTTGAAATAGAAATGTGATGCAACTTGCTGTAAACTCATTAAGCTTTGATTTACTATGGCAGGATTCACCCAGAGGCCCAGAGGATTCTGGGTAATTCCTCCATCGCTGTGGTGAGCCTGGAACGTCTCAACTTCCAGACTGTGTCCTTGTTATCTCTGCAGCCTGTTGTGTCATTGGTCCGACTGCCATCTCAAACACAAACCGAGCACCAACACGATCAGGATTTAAAGCATCATCAGCAGGTGCAGAGACAAAGAAAACAAATCAAAAACACTAACTTTCAGAAATTAAAACATGTGTAAGTCCCTTTTTAAAGAGTTCCACTATTCTTGTTACCTGTGTCTTGATCTTTCCCAGCAGAACGGATTCAGACCAAAAGACATTCTGGAATTAAAAGAAGTTTCACTCGATGCCGAGTCAGCAGAAGCAGCTGATTGGGATCAGACAGGAGCAACATCTTGGACTGAGCTGTATCATTCAGAAAGCGCTTCGTTTGGAGAACCAGAACAAGATTCTGGCTTTGACTGTGAATCCAATCCAGATCAGTCCTACATCCTGTTTGCTTCAGGATCAGAGGATGGGAAAAGCGATTCAGAAACATTCTATTTGGATCCGGATGCAGAACAGGCTGTGCTGTTTGAACTGGACCCAGAAGTTGAAGCAGAACAGGGTCATCTTCTGGGGCTGGAGGATGAGTCTGAGGTAGTTGAAGTGGATCACGGCGAAGATCAAAGTCTGGAGCTGGAGTGTGAAGCGAGAGCAGAACCTGAACAGAGTGAGAGTGAAGATTTTTGTGCCGTTTGTCTGAATGGAGGAGATCTTCTCTGCTGTGATCGCTGCCCAAAGGTTTACCATCTGTCCTGTCATGTCCCTCGTCTCACCAGCTTCCCTCTGTAAGTTCCAGTCACAAAGAGCAGGCTTAAACCTGTGTTCTGCAGTAGGACCATCCAGGTTTGTTTCTGAAGTGTTTTGTTTGTCTGGTAATTAAACCACAGAGGCGACTGGGTGTGCACGCTGTGTCGGTCGGACCAGGAGCCTCCACAGGCCTACGACTGTGAGAACACACACCCCGGTGGAACCGTAAAAGTGCCTTACACACTCTCCCATCAGGACCAGAGGGTGAGCTTGATGTAAAATCCCCACCTTGTCCTTATATGGCAGCTGAAAAACTATCCTGGATATGACAAGGAAATAAAACATCAGAAACTCAACAAAACAGTTCAGAACTTTACTCAGAGTGTGTGTTTGATTACTTCTTTGTTGTAAATCTTCTACAAGTGGAAAAGCGGTTTGTGTCCTCTCAAATGGAGCCACATTTGTATGTAAATTCATTTGTGGGTTGATCAGCAGAGTTGAAGAACCTGCCCAATCGAAACTCATTCTGCTATCGACTTGTTTAATGTTGTTTATCGAATCGAACAGTTCAAGCCTGAAGAAACAAGACATGCTGGCAACAAGTCCGGAATGCCCCGTTGGCTGATGATTTGTATGGTTGCGTAGAGAAAAAGCAACAATTGGGACAAAATTGGCATCTTAGTAACAATTCCTCTTGTATGATTGTGTATATGCAGTAAATGCTAATTCTGTCAGAATGAATGAGTGAATGAAAGTCCGGGCTAGACTGTGACATGGTTTGTGTCATGCACAGTGTGCAATGGATCACATACAAACCAACAGTTTCAGAACAGTAAATGCTTACTATTATCATCCATCTGCAACCAACTTCTCTCTATACCAGGGTAAGCAATTCTGGCCCTCAAGGGCTACCATCCAGCATGTTTTAGTTGTTTCCCTGCTCCACCACACCTGATCTCAATCATAGATGATTAACAGGCTTCTACAGAGCTTGATATTCTGGTGAACAGGGATTCAACCATTGAATTAGGTGTGTTAGAGCAGGGAAACAACTAAAATTTGCTGGATAGCAACACTAGAGGATGATAGCTTAACCCTGCCCTATACATATGGAACAATTTACCTCAATACGTTTTTGTCTTAGGGATTTGTTTAACACCAACAAGCCAAACTAAAGTAGTAAAGAGGCCATTTTTAAAACACAAGGAGTAGAACGTAGATAGTTGCATGAAAGGAGCAGGAGTAAAACAATGGCTAATAGATAATTACTCCAGTGAAGTCTGGATACCCAAAATGTCAACGTTTTTTAAACTGGACACCTTTGGCATGAACATCATCAGACAACAACCAATAGTCTACACTCCAATGCGCTGGGGCTCCATTTACCAAGACAATAATCACGTTTTCCAACAAAAGGAGATAACAGAAGTCATCAACTGAACACTAATTTCCTTACTGCACTTTCTAAATGTTAGTGTAACAAATACTCTCTTTACTCTGGTAAAGAAAGGATGAAAAGCTGTGGAGGTGAAGTTAAAAATGACTTTGTTCTTTTCTGTCTGCAGAGGTGTGAGAAGTTGTCCCTGTTGTTGTACTGTCACACACTCAGCGCTCCTTTCCACGAACCCGTCAGCCCACTGGTCAGTCCAACAGAACCATGAGGAACTATCTGCTCGGCCACTTATTACATATAAAACCTTCAACTCTTAGCCTGGTAATCCAGACTAAATAAATATATTATTTAGCAGAGATGGGAAATTGTGGCATCAACAAGTCATCTCCATGTCGTGTATTTGTTCTGCTCAGCAACAAAACCAGGTCATTTCAATCAGCACAGTGAATGAACCTGGTTTTGTTACTGAGCAGAACAAAAACATCCCATGGAGATGACATCTCTGTAATTTAGGTTGGCAACGCTCCACTGACAGTTCTTGACGTGGGGCGGCTTCTACCGTTGTCTTTCAAATGATCTCTGCATGCTACTGGACAATAACCAACGTGATGTACTCACCATAACAGATGTTGGTAAACGAGGCAGTCTGCTGCTGAAGAAGGCAAAAAATACATCCTTTTTGTAAATGAAGGACTTAAATACATCTATCTGCTCCTGATTCTAATTAAGCCCATGTCCAAATCATCCAAAACTGATATAAAAATTTGGTGCAAACGAGCTGTCTCCATCATGTTCCACTCCGTCGCATCATCCCGCCCACCAGACAAATACAGGGCGCTGATTGCCCCACAAAGCCGATAGAACGCTGCGATTGGTCCACAATGGACCAATCACAGCGTTCTATTAGTTTGAAACCCCATACAGAGCTGTGATTGGCCAGCCAGAATGCTGCTAGGGGCTGCGGCGGTACCAATGGAGCGACCCTAGGTCAAACTTTTCACAGCAAGAATTTGGTCTAGTTCCCTAGGCTATTCAACTGATTATTATACAGCTCTACAGCGCTATCCGGCCCCTGATGCAGAAATGCCACAGCTAAGCATTTACCCCATTAGTGTATGACACCTGCTGTGTGAACCTGTTAAAATCTGTCAGAAGACTTGAGAGCTTTATAAATGATCTGAAACTCTGCAGGGCAGAAACGGCCAAATATGATCACAGTGCTTGTTTTAAAACCACATTACTCACTTTTCTGAATTGCTTGTAAAATGTTCTGCTTCATATTTATTATCAAACGTGGTGTGAACATTACTTCATATCTTTGACACTGTTCCTCCAGGCCCGGAACTACTACCAGATCATCAAGAAGCCCATTGATCTATCAGTCATCCGACGGAAACTAGACAGGAGCAACACTCTCCATTACTTCTCATCAGAGCAGTTTGTTGACGATGTCCTGCTGATGTTTAAAAACTGTGCCAAGTTTAATTATGTAAGGGGGTTGTCCTTTCCACTGTTGCTACATGCTTGCTTAGAATGGGAATTGCTGTATAATCACTGACACAAGTCAGTGACTTGATGGAATCTGCTGGGTTCCTTACAACTTTTTACTCATTGGAATATTGAAAGAAACTCTATTGGATCTATTTACTTTAGCTAGTTTTCCATGAGCACTGCTCAGCCTAAAACAGCGCCATACAGCCAGCAACCAGTGACTCCACCCCCTGGCAAATCAGCGGCCAGAGTCGCGATGCCAGCGTGACTAAGCCTTTCCAGGTACCTCAATAGAGCAGGGACTAAAAATTGGGGAGAAAGTAGAGAGAAAATACTGATCCGTGTCCTTGGAAACTGTGGCCGGGCCGAGCTGCACCGGCCCGAGTTACTCTGAGTACTGCCCCTGGAAAAACTACCTTTTACGAAGTGCCTTGAGACAACTCTTGTCATGATCTGGCTATAAAACAAAAGTAAAGCTGTCTGCAATTTTCATTCTACAAACCTACAGTAACCATGTGGGGCTGCAGCAGTTGGAACTAAACATCGAATACATTCTGTTTAAAAGTAAACTCTTACTGAAGTTAATGTGAGCCTGACGTTTAAATCTCTTGACTTGGGTCCTGTGAAATGGATATGTGTGTCTGTTGTAGAGAGCTTGTGGAATGACCTCAGTTTGGAGAACAGAGTTTACCTGACAGGATTGATCAGCTAACAGCTAGTCACAGTGGTTGTGTCTCCGCTATAGGAGTTCCAGGAAACTTCTGGGAGGGAGAAAAGTGACCTGGAGATACAGTATGATGGCTCTGTCATTGTGTCTCCCTGCTAAATCAGCCCTTTCAAGACTTTGCTACGACGTTAGCATATCTCCTCTGCTTTGGCAGAGACAATGAGACAAACTGGACAAACCCTCTGTGACCTGCAGGTTTCTATGGGGCAGAATTGAAGCTCAGTGGGCAGGTCCGATCACCGCTATCTTGGTCGTGTCACACATCTCGACACTCCCGGACAAAACTAAAAGAAGCAAAGAGGTGGGGCTGAGAGTGGAACTCTTAGGAACTGAGTCTGCAATTCTTTCCAATTACAAGCTAACTAAGATAATCAAAGCTAACAGAGCTTTGCGGGGCATTTAGGCACGGTTGAGTGCCTCTAAAGCGAAGTATGCATCACCCAGCACCAGAGTTGCTGAGGTCTCCCTCAGCGTGCTCCACAGGCCTCAGACCGCATTGATTGGAGCCAGCCATGGTGGGGCGGTAGAGCCGGCTTCTGCCCCACTATTCTCCGACCGCTGTGGGGGAGCGTCGAGCATGGGCTTACTTACGCCGCTGCACTTCTGGAATGATGCAGTGAGAAAATAAACCATTGGGTCACATGTGAGTTTCATACATACACATATATATATATATATATATATATATATATATATATATATATATATATATATACATACGGTACATATACATATATATATATATATATATATATATATATATATATATATATATATATATATATATATATATATATATATACGGTACATATACATATACATATACATATATATATATATATATATATATATATATATATATACATACGGTACATATACATATATATATATATATATATATATATATATATATATATATATATATATATATATACGGTACATATACATATACATATACATATATATATATATATATATATATATATATATATATGAAATAGCATCACTGCAGTACTTTTATTTTGAAAATTACTGGGGATTTTACACTGAAACAGTGTGTGCTTTCCTGTCTAGCCCGACATTAACCGTGTAAATTGATGCATCCCAGAAGCGGCTTGCGGCAAAACTATAACCTGATGCTATACGTGCTGGTGCGGCGCGGCACTGCTGGACACACCTGGACACACCTGGAAATTGCCTCATCGCTGCTGGTTTGAAACACTCCATGGACTATAATGGATTCTATTTGAAGCAGTGACGTTCCGCTGCCGTTCCGCGCTGCCGATGCTTTCATTGTGAAACAGGGGTCAGAGTGACTGATCACTTTCAAAAAGGCAAAATTGGTTTCTCAGTGAACATGTTCTTTAAGATTTGCACTGCACAAACAGAAACATAACGTTTATCCATCAGTTACCAATCGATTAATCCTTACTGTGGTTTTTCTCCCTCTGCTCTGCAGCCGGACTCGGAGGTGGCCCATGCTGGCCGGAACCTTGAGATGTTTTTCTTGAGTAAACTGAAGGAGATTTTTCCTGACCAGACGTTTCCATCAGCCACTCAGAACAGAACGGACAGAGCTCGGCTCCAGTGGTTCAGGAGGAAGAGAAGAAATGTCTTTAGTGGGAAGAAATATTACCTATAAACACAGAAGGCAGTTTGGCAGTTGGTCAAGCTAATGAAATGGAAGCTTTCAAATGTAACCCTCCCACTGTCCTAATGGGTGTGACCCCGCAAGGAAAGTTGACTATTGAGCAGGGTTGATGGTTTATCCCTTGAGGTCCACTGCCACGTGGACCTCAAGGGATAAACCATCAACCCTGCTCAAAGGTCAACTTTCCTTGCGGGGTCACCCATAAAGACAGTGGGAGGGTTAAGAAACTTGTCAAACTCAAAGTATTTAGTGAGCAATTTCAGGTTATTTCCTTTTTAGAATAAAATCAATCATATGTTGTTCTTGGCTATTATTTTGAAAAAATCTTTCATGAAACATAATTTTCCTCACCACTTGGGTAGAGGGTAGAAATGCTTT
Organism: Nothobranchius furzeri; assembly: GCF_043380555.1. Classification (NCBI taxonomy): domain Eukaryota; kingdom Metazoa; phylum Chordata; class Actinopteri; order Cyprinodontiformes; family Nothobranchiidae; genus Nothobranchius; species Nothobranchius furzeri. The sequence continues at coordinate 46,585,220 of NC_091744.1, read as the reverse complement.
GTAAATACATTTCTGGGGGTTGGGGGCGAGGACGTGTGTGGCTGGTCTTTGGCTGAGCAGTTGGGAGGGAGGAGGGCCCTTTTGGGGAGTGTTGTGACATGGTCATCAGTGCTGTCCATGACAGCTTTTCATTGTCTCACTACTCTTGTGGTTCTAACCATCAACATATATACTGGACAATTTATGTCCATAGGCTTGAATTGTAGAGTTTTGTTTCCAAATGGGAGGTTCTCTCCACTGCCATTTTGATAGTGTCACACATCCCGTCACGTCCAGACAATCCAAAAATGGGAAAAGAGGAGGGACTCAGGGTGGGGCTGTTACGGTTGGAACAAATGAACCAAGAAGCTAAGAAGGGGCTCCCGGGACTGGGATGTCCCACCCGCATGGCCGACTGGCTCCCGTGCGAGGCTGTAGTCATGCTGGTTGCCTGTGGAGATCTAATATGGCAACACATTCTCACACCTGAAGCTTCGAAAAATGACGTTGGGTGACCAATCATTTGTTTCCGACATGTTGGGAGTCTCCGTTTTACCATGGCAGTCGGAAAATGACGCTCTGGCATAGCGCGTCACCTCCTGACATGCTGGGGCTCCCGACGTGTCGAAAACAAATGTTCGGTCACCCAGCGTCATTTTTTGACGCTTCGGGTGTGAGAATGTGTTGAATATGGACTGAGACTGTTGAATTACAAGCAGAACCTTTGACCACTGTGATCGTAGTTGGGTGCCGTGGCCTTTTACATCAGCTCTTCCGCCATGGTCAGAGATCAGATTAGAGATTAGTTATACGCTAACCCAAAGCTAACCAAGGTTTTCCGGTGGTTTTTAGCAAGAAAAATGCAGTAGAGTAACTTCAAATTGAACGCACTTCCGGCCTGCTTAGTAACAAAATCATAATTAGGTAAGCTGACTGAGGATTTCAGGCTTCGCTGGTCCACCGCTGTCAAAGATCCTTGAGTCCGCCGCTGTGTCGACATCCCACGGAGCTGAGAGTCAAGTCGACAATGGCGAGCACGTGGATCAAAGCCCGATAGCCTCCACTATCCTTGTTCAGATATGTAGCTCCATTTTTTTTAACCAGCAGCCACACTAACACGTTATATTTCAACCCATTTTAGACCAAGCGGTGTTACGGTAAACTCACAGAATTTCCCTCCATTCAACCAGCAAACTGTTAGTGAGAAAAATGCGGTTGAGCGACTCAAAAGTGAAGCAGCTGCGGCATTTCTGTGGTCTCCCTCAGAGATCCACCAATGACCAGCATGATTACAGCCTCGCTGGCCCAGGCAACGGGAACAGCCAGCCGCCTGCTCTAGCAACCGTTCTCAGGCAGGAGACAAGAGAAGTTTTCTTCCACAACTATGGCAAGCCTCAAGGACAATAAACACCAATTACAGTACAACAGTCTCTTCACTTTCAGGTTTTTCTTCTATAGCTCTAGATTCCAACGTGTCACACACACCGTAAGCAGTCTGGTCATAGCCACGCATCAGGTCGAACAATGTGAGAACATGATTTGTGAAATGTGTGTAAATCATTGAATGTTTAGTCATGCAGTGTGAGCTGGAGGCCTACACAAAAACTGAAAATATCAGGCAGTTTCTGCTCTGCTTTCCCACGTCTCCTCTGGAAGAGCCTGACTAGTGTTTTCCCTCTAAGTCAGGGGTCTGAAATCGAGCATGTTTTAGTTGTTTCCTTGCTCTAACACACCTGATTTCAATCTGCAGGTGATTATCAGGCTGAACATGTGATTCGGTCATTGAATGAATTGGAGCAGGGACACAAGTAAAACATGTTGGATTGGGTGGCAGAGTTTGAGACTCGTGATCTAAGTAGTTCATTGTTGGGCTCTGTACTACTGGGATGCATCCTTGCATGTGAGTTGCTTTGGATAAAAGCATCAGCCAAATACACAAACATTATTTAAATGGATCTTCCTGTTGGCTGGAGCTGGAGTCCCCCTTTGTGGGTAGCTGCTGTATCCGTTCCTGTTCCTGGTTGGTACATGCCATGTTTTATGTGTTTGTTTTCACTTTTACTGCTGAATAAATCGCCCCCTCCATCAGTTATCTGTGCATCCCTGCGTTTGGGGCCAGAGGGGTCACACACACACACACACACACACACACACACACACGCACACACACACACGCACGCACGCACACACACACACACACACACGCACGTGCGCACACACGCAGACACACACACGTTTCTGTGGAGCAGCAGTGTTTTGTCTGATGCTGGGACAGGATGCCAGAGATCTTATTAAGGGGAAGTCTGATGTTTTAACCTACTTTTATCCAGTCTATTAAACTTTAGTCACATGTCGGTCTTCCTGCTTCCTATAAAGCTCCAGTCCCCCCCCCATTGTTTTGAGTTGCACTGTGCAGAAGTTTCATTGAAGAACATCAAAGCCCAGGAATGAGCCCCTTTGCTCTGTCTGTTTTAATCACTCATGCACACGAAGAGCAGGAAATGGCAGACATACCTCACGCTGCAGAGGAGATAAGAGCTAATATAAAAAACCTTTAACATAGTTGTGATTACTCCCTGATTCTCCTCCTCCATCTCACGGGAACATCGCTTTAAAAACATATATTTCAAAAAGGCCCTTGCTGAGATTTACTGCAGCTCTTTGTGTGATCTGGGGTCATTAAGACTCATTTCCTCACTTTCCCGATAAGCTGTTGCAATAGAAAGAGTTGAATCTTTGGATTTACTTCAGGCATGAAGCATGTGATGTTTTCTTTAGCCGCTGATTTTTTTCTCTTCACCCTCCTGTCAAAAAAACAAGTTGGACTTTATGTTTGCTCTGGAAAATAACAAAAAGAAGATATTGTGGCCCTTTGAGCTCAGAATAGTAAAAGCTGAGAGACTCCATCAGTCATTATTTATTTCACTAGATAATGGTGAACTCCCAGCAATGGAAACAGGATTTCTGAAGCCAACATTTGAGAAATAAACATCAAGAATAGCCTGACTAATTATGTGAGTACGTTACCATGTCTCTTGCTTTGTTCCTTGTTTGGATCTGTTCAATATCTGTTCAATGGAAAAAGAAGAGGAAGAAATGTCCCTGGGTTGGATAACCACAGGTTCTGGATTTCATCCATCCAGCCTCATAACAGAGGCTCAGCTCAGAAACACGTTCAAGATGTTTGTGTGAATTAGTGTGACAGGATCTCTATGGCATGACAGTAAGGGACGGACACAGCTTAGATCATACGAGCATGCTTAAAATATTAAGGAACAATCAGCAAGTGGCACAAAATGATGGCCTTCATCTCTGGTCTCTGAGAAACAAAAAACATATTTGTCCTGTGCTAAATCAGAGGTTCTTACTGTTTATGTTCTCTGAAAGAGATTGTTTTTGTTTCCTTCAGTCAACTGCAAACATCTGGATATTATGAAAGAACTAATGAAACATTTTCAAACAGCTGTAAATAATTTTCTTCTCATTTTGTATCACAAAACAATCACACAGAGTCAAAAAGCTCTGCTGTCACTTTAAGGAGATTGAGTTAGGATGCACCTTTCTGGTACCGAGGACTGAGACCCATTTCTGGAGTGGCTGGTGCTGATTGTAGGGTAGGCTAAGAGATATATAATAAAATGCAGCAGATTTTATTCTAACAACAGAGCATAATATAGATGTAAATGAATAAAACCTGCTTCAAAACAACATTAGGCCCCTTTCCAGCACAAAATAAAACGCCAAAGCCATGTGGTAAATGTCCTGTATTTGTATAGCGCCTACTTAGGGGTTCTACAACCCCCCAAAGCGCTTCACAACAGCTTCAGTCATTCACACACATTCACACGCTGGTGGGGATGAGCAACGATGTAGCCACAGCTGCCCTGGGGCGCGCTGACAGAGGCGAGGCTGCTGAACACTGGCGCCACTCCGACCACCACCAGTGGCGGGTTAGGTGTCTTGCCCAAGGACACAACAGAATTCTCTGGTCAGAGCAAGGATCGGATCTGCAATCTTCCGGTTACTGGACAACATGCTCTGCCTCCTGAGCTACTGCTGTTCGAAAAGAGCCTCTGTTACAGAATAGAATAGAATAGAATAGAATAATCCTTTAATAGTCCCACAAGGGGAAATTTGGTTGTGTCAGCAGCAACATCACACATATACAAACAATGCAGGACACAGAACAGAAGCACAGTTATTACATATTTACATCATGGACAATAGTTACCAGAGCAGAGTACAATACAGTTGTTTATATAAGCGCACACATAATGTGTAAGCATAGCAGGATACTGAAGATGTTAAAATAGTTTTAAAAGTTTAAGATGATTAAAAGAGTGCAGATTGTTTATTTTTTACCCGTTCATTAAAAAGTAGACATGTAGCCTTCAATAAATTATTGCATGTATAAGCTGAGAAAAAGTAATGTGTAAGTTATAATTGTAGAAGTTATTACAGCACTGATGCCGACAACTGTTTTTTTTGGGAGCAGTTCTGATTGTACAGTCTAACAGCTGCAGGGAGGAAGGACCTTCGGAAACGCTCCTTCATGCATCTAGGATGCAGCAGTCTGTCACTAAAGGAGCTCTGCAGTTCAGCAACATTTACATGCATGGGGTGGGAGACTCTGTCCATCAGAGATGTTATTTTGGCCAGAGACCTTCTGTCTCCCACCACCTGCACTGGGTCTAGGGTGCATCCTAGAACAGAGCTGGCCTTCCTGATGAGTTTATCCAACCTCTTCCTCTCAGCTGCCAATAAACTGCTGCTCCAACATACCACGCTGTAAAAAATGACAGATGCTACCACAGAGTCATAGAAGCTCTTTAAAAGCGCTCCCTGTACCCCAAATGACCTCAGCCGCCTCAGCAGGTAGAGTCTGCTCTGACCCTTCCTATAAAGAGCATCTGTGTTGTGGCTCCAGTCCAGTTTATTATTCAGGTGAACACCCAGGTACCTATAAGAGTCCACTATCTCAATGCCCACTCCCTGGATGTTCACCGGTGTCACTGTGGTGGGTCTGCGTCTCCTGAAATCCACCACCAACTCCTTGGTTTTCCCGGCGTTGATCAGCAGGTGGTTCTGCTGACACCAGTCCACAAAGTCCAGAGTCCCCCGTCTGTACTCTGAGTCATCCTCACCTGTGATGAGGCCAACTATGGCAGAGTCGTCAGAGAACTTCTGTAGGTGGCAGCGTGGGGAGCTGATGGAGAAGTCAGCAGTGTAGAGGGTGAAGAGGAACGGTGCCAGCACAGTTCCCTGTGGGGCCCCCGTACTGCAGACCAGCGTGTCAGAGACACAGCCCTGTGACCTCACATACTGTGGTCGTTCTGTGAGATAGTCCAGTATCCACTGAGACATGTGGTGGTCCACTCCCGATAACTCCAACTTATCTTTCAGAAGTCGTGGTTGGATGGTGTTGAAAGCACTGGAGAAATCAAAAAACATGATCCTCACAGTGCTTCCAGGCTTCTCCAGGTGAGTCAGAGCTCGGTGCAGAAGGTAGTTGATGGCGTCCTCCACCCCAATGCCAGGCTGGTAAGCAAACTGTAGTGGATCTAATGAAGACCTCACCAGGGGACGCAGATGGTTAAGAACCAACCTCTCGAGTGTCTTCATCAGATGCGATGTGAGGGCTACCGGCCTGTAGCTGCTGAGGTCCTTGGGATGGGAGGTCTTTGGTACCGGTACCACACAGGATGTCTTCCACAGCTGTGGTACTTTCCCAAGCGATAGGCTCAGGTTGAACAGGTAACCTAGTATGCCACACAGTTCATCTGCGCAGCACCTCAGGAGCCTGGAGCTGACGCCATCTGGGCCTGCAGCCTTATGCACCTTGATCTTGCGAAGCTCGTTCCTCACTTGAAATGCTGAGATGGAGAGAGTGGGTTTTGGGGGAGGGGTGTGTATAATGGAATCCACAGAAGCCGGGGGTGGGAGTAATGACTGGGAGCTGGGAGGTGTGAAGCTGAGAGGTGTGAATTCCTGAGGTGAAGGACAGGCAGTCCCTGAAGACAAAGGAGATTGCAGCAGGGGGGACGATGCTGTGGGAGGGGTGGGTGGTTGATCAAACCTATTAAAATATTTATTTAGGTCATTCACCCACCCCACGTCTCCCACAGCCTGGGGGGTTGGTTTTTGTCCTGAGATTGTCTTCAGGCTGTTCCAAACCCCTCTGATGTTGTCCTGCTGTAGCTGCTCTTCCATCTTCCTCCTGTAGTTTTCCTTTCCTTGCCTTATCTTCCATTTCAGCTTCTTCTGAACAACTCTCAGCTCCTGTTTGTCCCCCGATCTAAAGACTCTCTTCTTCTCCTTGAGGAGAGCCTTAATTTCAGGATTTATCCATGGCTTGTTGTTGGAAAAACACCGTATCTTTTTGATGGGTACGGTGTTGTCCACGCAGAAGTTCATGTAATCCGTAATGCAGTCTGTGATGCTGTTGAGGTCATCCTCCAGGGGGCTGCAGAGGTTGTCCCACACAGTCGAACGGAAACAGTCCCTCAGGGCCCCTTCAGTCCCTGCCGACCACCTCCTTACTGTGCGTTTCACTACTGGTTCTCTGCGTACTAGAGGTTTATACACAGGCTGGAGATGAACCAGATTATGATCTGAGCCCCCCAGGGGAGGGAGAGGTGATGAGCTGTATGCCTCCTTGGTGTTGGCATACAATAAGTCCAATGTTTTATTGTCTCTGGTGTGGCAGGTAACATACTGGGTGAAAGTGGGGAGAGTGGAGGACAGGGAAATGTGATTAAAGTCCCCAGAGATCAGGAAAAGGGCCTGAGGGTGCTGTGTTTGGAGTCTGCTGGTTACAGTGTGCAGGACCTCACAAGCTGCTTCAGTGCCAGCAGAGGGCGGGACATACACAGCTATCACAATAACATGTGTAAACTCTCGCGGTAGGTAGTACGGTCTCATGCTAACCGCTAGCAGCTCAATGTCCTTACAGCATAGCCTCTCTTTGATAGATAAATGCCCAGAGTTACACCATCTATCGTTCACAAACACAGCCAGACCCCCTCCTCTCTTCTTACCGCTCTCCGTTGTCCTGTCGGCCCGGATCAGATGAAAACCATCCATGTTTATGTGTGAGTCCGGAGTTAGCTCAGTTAGCCACGACTCCGTGAAGCACAACAGGCCGCACTCCCTGTAGCTCCTCTGATGTCGGGTAAGAGCCGCCAGTTCGTCTACTTTATTGGGGAGAGATCTCACATTCCCCATAATAATAGATGGAATCGCTGGCCGGTACCTCCTAACTTTACTGCGACGCCCGATCCCGGCCCGAGTACCGCGTCTCTTCCTCCTCACCTCGCGGGGGATGTTAGCTTGCTCAGCGGTAGGCATAGCAGAGGAGGCTCCGAGGGCTAACAGCTGATCCCTGCTGTAAACAATGGGAGATTGGCCCTCCACGCTCTCTCCAGACAAAGACGCCGTAAAAAATGTGATAAAGAACACAATTGTCCAAAAAATTCTGAGCTCCATTGTGGGGAGCAGCACTCCACAATAGAAAAACAAAACAAAAAACTCAAAAAAAAACAACAGAGAAACATATAATTAAAAAGGGACTCGGTCCGGTCAGAGCTGCTGATACTGGCTGCCAGTAAAAAGTTTTAAAGGGTTTGTAATTTAAATCAGACTTTTAAATCTGCTGCTTTGTGTTTTCACGTTGATTTTAAAAGTTGACATTTCAGGAGGAACAAGATGTCAGCCTGTGTTCCCAAACCAAGCCTTCTTTTGATAACACCGCAGGATTGCTCACTCTCATGAAAAGGAACTTTTACAACTCATAAATTAAATTAAATAAGAATATGGTTGAATGAACAAATGTTATATGAATACTAATTAAATGTTTTTGATTAATCTGTGCTTAAATTACTGTGGTTGAAATGAATTCTATTATTACAATGAAACATGTTGGTGTTATGATCAGTAAAGTTAAAGTAATTTCTGCACTTAGATATTTTCTTACCCACAAATCGGAGCATCCTGTGTCTGAAAGAAGGTGTGATGTTCTGAGGTTTGTTGTTAACACCTCTTAACATGGCATGTCCCGATTGGCCAAGTAAAGCATAATATGAGAATATTAAAACAGAATCACTTTCGGAGTGATTCAGCATTCCAGCATTTCCGGCATGCAGCATTCTGTGAGATTCAGCATTCCTTTAGCTGAGTTAACTCTGACTGGCCATCGGAGGGACGCTCTGCTCACACCGCATCTCTTGACTAGCTTTCAACAAGCTAAAAGCTGCCTACAGCTAACAGCAAAACGGTTCCTTCAGCTATTCAGAAACAGCTGCTCTAGACGCAAACTAGTTCCAACCTGTGTGCCCGGCGACATCTCTGGACTGGATCGTCGGTGCTGCGGTTAATCTACTGTACCTCGGTGCCCAGAGGTCATCTGACCTCCCTGACCTCCGGATCCGCGAAGAGGATCTCCAAAGAAAGCGTGAGGTAGACACACATGATTGTGTCTGATGCCGTTTTGATAAGAACCAACTTCATAGTTTAATGCAAACCAAATCCTTTTCACACCCAGAACTCAGTTCTTCTAGATACAAGGTTCTGATAAACACACACCATTAAATCACCAAACCTCACATCCCATCCACTTAGATTCATCCATCACAGTCGTCTTAGTGAATTGTTTAAATTCTGTAAAGCATTCAAACTATAGTTATCCTGTTTCTCTTTATTGTTTATAGTTTATTTTGCTTCTGCACGTTTTTTGGCATTTAACTACTTCCACAACTCTTCAACTATTTACACGATTTTGGTATCAAAACGTTCAGCTCATTCAGCTTATGCCGGCAATGACTTTTGGTATTACAATATTTTATACTTTTTGAGATATTCAGCTTTTTCTGCGATTTTTGGTCCCATTGAAATGAATGGGAGCGCTCAATTTTCAGCTAAATCCTATCACTTTTTTGAACACTCACTCTTATAGGTTAACCCTTTAGGCGCCATAGTTTTCTCAGTAAAATATGATTTTTATATCACTATTTAAAGAGCTTGTAGCTTAAATCAGGTTAGAGATAGAGGAATATTGTAAATTAGAAAAATATTCAGAATGAGACAAATTTTGTGAAAGGAACAAATTCACTCACATAATTTGCACATTATGACGTCCTCATGTGGCAGCCATATTGGATTGTATCACATTTGCAGATTTTTCTTTTTTTGTTTTTGTCTTATTTTCTTAGTGTTGTTATTGTTTATGATACATCAATACATATTCCTGTGTAGACATATATAACTATGTATGTATATATATAATATTTATTACTTTATTGGTATTTTGTTATGTTTACTGCGTATCAGTCAAGACCACTGTTTCTGGTGCTTCAGTGTCATGAACACATTTCACTCATCCCTTTTTTGGTTTATTTCAGGGGTGTCCAATCCTGGTCCTGGAGGGCCGGTATCCTGCATGTTTTAGTTTGAACTCTGTTTCAACACACCTGATTTCAATCAGCAGCTAATTAACAGGCTTCTGCAGAGCCTGATGAGCTGCTGCACAGGTGTTTCAACCACTGAATCAAGTCTGTTGGAGCAGAAAAACCACAAAACCTGCTGGATACCAGCCCTCCAGGACCAGCATTGGACACCCCTGGTTTATTTAGTTTATAATATGTACGTATACATGTGTATATATATATATATATATATATATATATATATATATATATATATATATATATATATATATATATATATATATATATATATATATATATATATATATATATAATCCTCAATCTCAGGCTTTTCCACAAGCCCCATGCAGAACTGAATGAACGCTTTCATTCCTGGGACAGTTACATCGTACCAGTCATTATATCTGGAGCTAGATTTCAGTTCCTCCCCTCTCTAAATACTGGTGAGCATATCGGTTAGTTTCAGTTGTGATGAGGGTCCAGAATTCCTCATCCAAAAAAACTGACAGAAAATCAATGTGTTCTGAATTCGACAGATCCTTGTCTCCACAGTATCCAACTGGCTCATCAAAATGCTGATCCACTTGGAATACTGTTCCTCTTCTCCCAAACTAACTCAGCCATCACCATTATTATTGTCACTGAGGCTGAGTTGGGCCACCCCCTGCTAGCAGTGATTTTCTTTTCCCGCAGTTCCTCCCCCTCCTGCTGCATTTCCCGCGGATTACACCCCTGGGGCTGAATCAATCACCAGCGGAGTTTTCACTGGCCCGACCACCGCCACCACGTACCCATCCCCCCACCCCCACCCCCCCACCCCCGGCACGGTGGAGCAAAGGATCAGACCTGGTACCCCCCCGCAACGTCTCTTTCCCAGACCACGGACACGGTGACGCGAAACATCGGACAAGGTAAGGGCTGGATGGGCTGCTTGTGTAACCGCGTCGTCAGACTCCCTGTTGCTGCGTGCTGAAGCCACGCTTTCCGTCTCGCTAGAAGACCGCAGATCATCCTCAGAAAGGAAATATTCTTCCTCCGAGTCCGAATCTGCCAGTACTACACGAAGAGCTTCGTCAGCACTGAACGTTCCTCTTGGCATTGTGTTTTTTTTCCTCTACCACAGTGGTGGCTGGTGAAAAATATTTTTGGTGGGGCTGTGCTATTTTTTATTTTTAAACAAACTTGTGCTTTCTGAGCTTTGTGCACAACTTCACTATTTCCTGAATTAAGTACAGCTCTTTTATTTCCTGTCTTACATCATTGGACAAACTGATTAATCCAGGTGTGTCTGACTATTGGCACGCTGCCTTGCAGACCAAGGTTGAAAAATACTGCATTAAATTGCACATAAAATAACACGACCATAAATGGTAAATAGGCAATGCAAGAGGCAAGTAATAAAAACATTTTGTTTAATTTCAACATTTGAGTGAACACCAAAAATTATGAGCAGGTCACTGTTACAGTAATGGTAGTAAACACCACTTAGACAAAATGCCAGAAATTTACACTGTTAAATATTTCTGGAGTGTTGTGCCAAGGTCAACTTTATACAAAGATCAAGTGGATGCATTTGTGTGTGTGTGATACCTCATTTGTACAGAAATTTTGCCCTTCTGTCCTTCTGAGTGGCAAAGCTCTCGATTAGCTTTTTATTGAAGTCAGGAATGTTTGTGACAAGCTTTTTTTTCCCATGGAGAGCATGGCAAGAGCATTCAGCCCATCCTGTGTCATGGTGTTCCTCAAGGAAAGTCTTAATCCTCTTTAAAGTAGAAAAGCACCTTTCTGATTCGGCTGTGGTCATGGGTGTGGTGACAAGAATCTTCTTTTGCATGGCTCAGGATGGTGTGAAAAACCTGTCATATGATAAATAAAAAACAACAGATAAGTACATAGGAAACACTTTCATAGGAAATAATGTCATCAGTATCCTCTTACAAATGTCATATTTCCCAGTTTTTGGGACAATAAAACATTTCTGATTCTCAATCAGATGTTTTTACATTTGAGGTAAAAACATCTAATTGAGAATCAGAAATGTTTAATTGTCCCAAAAGCTGGGAAATTTGTTTGCTGCAGCAGAAGTGTAACAAGTAAAATGGAATCAGATTGATGTATGTACAAATTTACATGAAATACACATTTACGTGATTAAATATGTATAATAAGTATGTGTTGAAATTAGTTTTTACAGTTATTGCACTTTAAACATGTTATTAAACAAATGTCCCGGTTTGTGGGACAACCAAGTATTTCTGATTCTGATTGTCTTGTTCACAGAAATGTAATGTACAGCTTACCTCTGCACAGCTGCTGTTGTTCCCTGCATGGCAACGTTAGCTCTGCTGCCTAGCATGGCTAGCTTCACTGTGTTGTTGTCCATGTGTGCCCGGGATGACTCGTGTTTCTTCACCTTCTCAGAAAAATGTTTCATGTCCGTAACTCCTCCATGCCTTATCTGTCCCAGCCGTTTTGAATAACAAACACGGAAAGCAAAATAACGCATTAGCGTGATTGCATCCAGCTAGCCAAGCCTTCCTGGTGTACCAATTTTGGGAGAAGCCTAGTGTGTACAGTTTACCTCTCTCCTTCTCCTGCTGGCTTATCTTTACGTCGGGCTGATCTGGTCCAAGCTCTTTGACATTCAGTTTTTCCACCATAGTTCTCATCTCGAACGGATACTGGAGAAGTGACCGAACTGAATTCAGTGGCTGCTGAGATCCGGTATCCATGCTGGTTGTAGTCACTGGCGGTGTGATAGAGTGGGAACTCTGGAAGTTATTTGCTGATCTGACAGTATCTTCAAGATAAGGGCTCCGGTCAGAGAGCAGGGCACGGAGAGACAGTTTTACGTATTTAATGACAGTTGAAGTATGGACATCTGTACATTTCTGTGGTTCCGTGTGGTCTGTTTAAATAAATACAAAGAATGATGTAAAAGGACTGTACAAATGGTGAAATAAATGTGCAAACGTTAAAGACTATGCAAAAACAAATATATTCCCAAATGATGCACATTCAAGGGTTACACAGAGTAAATATTGTGACTTCCAGCCTCAGAGGCACTGACAAATTATATGGTCTTCAGGGACCTCTGGTGTTCAAACCAAGGTACTGCAGTTGCAAGTACCACACTACTAAACCATGCTGCCAATTAGCCTAGCATTATACCACACCTCAACTGAACTGACGTCATGGATGGATACACAAACCAGTATTTAGCACACAACACAAATTAAGAGAAATGAAATGCAGACTACAAGCGAGAATAGCAACTGATACCAATTAAACTATAGGAACTCCCTCTAAATAATCCAAACAATATGTCCAGACAGATATAAAGAATACTGAATGAACTTATAGGTTATTTATGTATCCATAGAGGTGCTACGGTTGACCAAACTTACATGTCAGTCATGAAAGCACACGAGGCTGTCTGCCATCACCAACAGCTTGGACAAAATGGTAGAAACGGCTTTACAGGAAGTGACTATCTAGAGGAAGTGATGTCACAAACTGTACCACCAAAATAAGAGTGGGGTAACTTTACACATGGATCTTCTAGAACTGCCATAACTATAGCCATAACTATAAGCCTTTCAGACAAAGCCGCCCCCGAATTTAGTTAAAAATTCAAAAACTAGAGGAAAGTCTTATCGGGTGTTTAGCCAGAGTCATCTTCATCTTCCCAAGCTGGCAGTCGCACCAGGCGCACAACTGGTCGAAGATAAGTCTGTCTCTTTATCCTCACTTCAGCAGCCCTGACTCGACCGTCTGAGCCTGGACATGCCTTGACAATCCTCTAAAGTTTGGAAGCTGGTCTGTAGTTCAGCCCCTCCACCTCGGAAATTGGTCCCTCTGTCAGCTAGGATTTCAAAGGGTTTGCCATGGCGAACGATGAAGCGACGTAATCCCATAAGAAAAGCATCAGTGTCAATGCTCTCCAGCAGGTCGAGGTGCACACAACTCATTGTCGTGCATTTAAAGATGATCCCCCATCGCTTCTCCATGCGTCGACCCACCTTGATATTGTAAGGGCTGAAGCAGTCCACTCCGGTAGACCAGAAAGGTGGCTTGTATAGACGGAGTCTTGCTGGGGGAAGATCTGCCATTTGTGGGACTACAGGACTAGCACGCCATTTTTGACATTCCACACAGCTGTACTGATGCCGTTTGATAGATTCTCTTCCACGTAGGATCCAGTATCTTCTCCGAATTTCAGCTAATACACGCTCGGGGACCGGATGCAGGAGCTGTTGTCATATTTCTTGATGAGGAGCCTGGTAACATGATGTTTTGGGTCAAGGATAATTGGATGCATGGTATCTAGATCCAGATCTGCTCTTCGCAGCCTGCCTCCCACTCTTATCAGCCCGACAGCTATATCATACTCAGGAGCAAGCATGAGTAGGCGGCTTTGTTTGGAGATGGGATTCCCCACGGCAAGGAGTTTCACCTCTTCCTGGAAGGTCTCACTTTGGGATTGTCGTAGGAGATGTAGTTCAGCTTCTTGTACATCTGCAGCTGTCATGGTGGGGCTCGCCAGGTCTTTGGCTGCCCCGTGAAGGCTCATATCAGTGGCTCTAACAAGGTCATCCCAGTTGTCGATGTTAGTAACATCCACTTCATGAGAAGGACAGGTAGCTGCTGCACAAAACACTGTCTTGCGTAGCGCATCCTCATCTTCTTCCTGAGCTACTTCCATTTGTAGCTCTGGCCAGGTGTCAATAGGCTGGTGAAGAAATTGTGGACCCTGACTCCACCAGTTGGGCTGACTGAGCTCATGGGGTGTCTTCCCGCGGGTAAGGTCATCTGCTGGATTATCAGAGGTGCTGACATACCGCCAAGTTGACCCTTCGGTAAGTTCTTGAATTTCAGCGACCCTCGTTCCAACAAAAACCTTGTATCGACTTGAGTCTGATTTCAGCCATGTCAACACTGTACTTGAGTCGGTCCATAGTGTAATTGCTCCGTAGGCTCTTTCGGAGGCATCGCAGAAGATTTGCGCTTGTCTGTTAGGCACTTCAGGGGCCAAGGTTGCTGGAACATAGCATCTTGGGATTTCCACTTGTGGGAGGTAGACCAGCTCGCTCTCCCATTGTGTCCATATTTCCAGTAGAGCCTTGGGTTGAATCTGCTCATCCCAGTCAACTCCCACTTTCCACAGGTCTTGGATGAGGATCTTGGCTTGAGTGGTGAATGGGATAAGATAGCCCAGTGGGTCATACTGCGTGGCCTTCACCTTGTAGACCTTTCTTGCCTTTCCATTATGGTGGACAACATGGTGAGGCAGATACCAAGACTCCTGGGAGCTGTCTACTGTAGCTGAAGGAAGAGGTTTGGCATAACCTAACTGTTCAAGTTTATGGATTTCTTGACAGTAGGTATCTGCCAGAGCTGGATCTTTAGCCAGACGGCGTTCAGTACTACGTAGCTGTGGGAGCAATGTGTTCTTTGATGCCCAGAGGAGGGGACTATCCTTGCGCCTGAGAAGTGGAGTAGCATATCTAGTCACTCCATCCACTTCCACTTTAGTGGTGCGTTGCTCTAACAGGTCTACAGCCTGTTGATCCTCTTTAGAACGTGTGGCAGTCTTTATGTTCACATAAGGCGAGGTGTCAACTTCCCACAGACGTTCTACATGGCGCTGGAGCTCTGAGTTGGGAGACATGGTGAAGTAGCAGTGCGGGTGGTCAGCAGAAACAGGACTGAAGTTGGCTGGGCCTTGTAAGGTCCAACCAAGAGGAGTGCACACCGCTAGGGGGCTCCCAGGTGGGCCAGCTATTACTGGTTGCTTAGGGATGAGTAGATGAGGGAAATCAGACCCAATAAGAAGTAAAGGCTGCACTCTGTCCAAAAGTGGAAGTGGAAGTCCTCCCAGATGGGAGTACTTTCACTTGAGTGACTTTACAGGGTAGCTGTGTTCTGAAAGACTTAGTTCATCAGCAGTGAAGGCATGGTGAATGCTGTACTTTACTTTGGGAGTGTGAACTGGAGATATTTCAAATGAAACTGTTGCTCCCTGAAGGTGAATCACCTCATGGCGGACAGTGCGCAGGGGAAGGTTTTCAGGCTTTTTTAGTCAGATGGAGGCGTCGCACTGCTGATGGGAGGATAAGAGTCCTCTCGGACCCGTCATCGAGGATAGTAAAGCCTTCCAGGGAATACTCAGCATTGTGTAGACATACTTTGACCAACTTGAGCATGACTTTATTTGGGCGGTTTGGACGGTCGATGTACACTGTCTTGGAAGCAGCGTTGACCATTAACACCTTCTTCGGTTCTTGAGGGCACACATCATGGAGCACAGTAAGATGTTGTTGCTTACATAATTCACAGGGCTTCTTTAGAGTGCAAACCTCAGGTGCATGATTCCTGCCGCAGCGCCAGCAGCTTCTGTGTTTGATCCATGTGGCAATTTCAGCTGCTGAAAGAGCATTGAATTTAGGACACAGGCTCAGGTAATGTCCTCTGTAGTCACAATAAGTGCAGTAAGGTTTAGGACCTGATTTAGGCTTAGGTGATCTTATATGGCCAGCTGGATCTGGAGGTGTGGCTTTAGCCTGGTTCTCTGTGTTGTAGTACACATTGGATGAAGGACCCTGAGGTTTCTTCTGATTCCTCAGCTTTGGTTGATCTTGACACATGTACGCTGCTCTAGCGGCGATTCGCTTGGCTTGTGATTTCAACTGGAGCCATGTGGAGAAATTTGACAGGGTATAAGTCTTATCAGTCCCAGTTGTCAGAATGCCACGGTTCAAGCTATACTCAACAAAGCTGTCTCTGTAGTTAGTGGGCAATTTGTTAAGTAGCCTATCAACATGAGAGCCACATTTGAGTTCGTAGCCATTTTCACCCTCTAGCGATCGGAGCATGCCTACTAAAGCTTGTACTGAGAGGGCAAAATTGTCAAATCCATCTGGATCACCAAACCTAACTGGAGGTAAGTTTAGGATGGCTCCTAGCTCACTTTGCACAAGCTGGCGGGGTTGCCCGTATTTATCTTGAAGTGCCTGTAGGGCCGATGTGTATGGTTTCGGGTCATACATAAAGGCTTGTGCTAGCTTGTGAGCACTAGGCAGCTTGAAATGCTGCAACAACACTTGATATTTAAATGGTTCGGTGAGGTGAGCATGTGAGCTTAGCAGGTTATCTAGAGCCATTTTGAGCAGTGCAAAGTCTGCCTCTCTTCCAGATGTGAAGTAGGGTAAAGCAGGCTTAGGAAGTCCATATGAAGTAGCTATTAATAGCTCCATTAGGTCTGTACTAGGTGCAGCGATTGAGCCTGGAGGAGGAGCTGTCGTTGAGTATGTGAATTGTGGCTGGGTCGGCAGGTTCACCATGGCAGGAGGTTGCGGTTGAAGGATAGGCGAAGCTCTAGTTGTTAATTGGCTTGTTGAGACAGGAGGATTAGTCACTGCTGCTGTAAAGGCTGGTGGAGGGCCAATAACTGTAGGAGCAGAGTGTGCAGGTCCATGTGCACCTTGTGAGGGTGGTGGTACTCCCATGACGTCAGCTGGGGACCCTTTGTTGGATTCATCTCCACTTTGCGGTCTTGAGGCAACAGAGCTACTCATTTCCTCCTTTAGGAGGGATGTAATGAGAGTCGCTTTCTCTAACTCTATTTCCTTTTCCTTTAGTTTACGCTGCAGCATTAGCTGTCTGGTAATAGCCTCTTTTGCCTTTAATGCCATTTCTGCCTCTTCATCAAGCTTACGCCTCTGTATTTCTTGTTCTCTTAGGAGTTCCTCTCTTCTTCTGAGGGCTTCCCGAGCTTGCTGGTCCAGATGCCGGTACTGTTCATCCATCAGACTTTCCTCCGTTATCTGTCTTTGCACCTCTGCCAACTCCATGCGCTTTATTCTCTCCTCCAACATGGCTGTCTGTATATCAGATAACCCATCGATGATTGACCTCCTTGTTGACGAGCTGGCGCTGCCCTGGGTCTTAGCTTTACTGCGCTGAGAGACAGATTGGCTTCGATCTGATGATGCTCTCCTACTAGGTAGGCTAGGTATGGCTCCAGTGATAGCAGCTGTCATCATTGCAAGTTGATCTGGAGGATGAGCTTCATGCCCAGCTGGAGCTTGGGCTGCTGGATGATGGAGAAGTTGAGGTTGATATCCAACTTCATAGTCCTCCAAATACGTTGGTAGTCGTCTCTCCCGCTGGGATCTAGAACGCACTGCTGGGTCTGCAGATGGTTGTCCTAGCTCCTCCATAATATCTCTAGATGACTGTGGATCCGGCTCGAAGGACCATGTGATAGAGTGGGAACTCTGGAAGTTATTTGCTGATCTGACAGTATCTTCAAGATAAGGGCTCCGGTCAGATAGCAGGGCACGGAGAGACAGTTTTACGTATTTAATGACAGTTGAAGTATGGACATCTGTACATTTCTGTGGTTCTGTGTGGTCTGTTTAAATAAATACAAAGAATGATGTAAAAGGACTGTACAAATGGTGAAATAAATATGCAAACGTTAAAGACTATGCAAAAACAAATATATTCCCAAATGATGCACATTCAAGGGTTACACAGAGTAAATATTATGACTTCCAGCCTCAGAGGCACTGACAAATTATATGGTCTCCAGGGACCTCTGGTGGTCAAACCAAGGTACTGCAGTTGCAAGTACCACACTACTAAACCATGCTGTCAATTAGCCTAGCATTCAGTGGCGGCTGGTGAAAAATATTTTTGGTGGGGCTGTGCTATTTTTTATTTTTAAACAAACTTGTGGTTTCTGAGCTTTGTGCACAACTTCACTATTTCCTGAATTAAGCACAGCTCTTTTATTTCCTGTCTTACATCATTGGACAAACTGATTAATCCAGGTGTGTCTGACTATTGGCACGCTGCCTTGCAGACCAAGGTTGAAAAATACTGCATTAAATTGCACATAAAATAACACGACCATAAATGGTAAATAGGCAATGCAAGAGGCAAGTAACAAAAACATTTTGTTTAATTTCAACATTTGAGTGAACATGAAAAATTATGAGCAGGTCACTGTTACAATAATGGTAGTAAACACTACTTAGACAAAATGCCAGAAATTTACACTGTTAAATATTTCTGGAGTGTTGTGCCAAGGTCAACTTTATACAAAGATCAAGAGGATGCATTTGTGTGTGTGTGATACCTCATTTGTACAGAAATTTTGCCCTTCTGTCCTTCTGAGTGGCAAAGCTCTCGATGAGCTTTTTATTGAAGTCAGGAATGTTTGTGACAAGCTTTTTTTCCATGGAGAGCATGGCAAGAGCATTCAGCCCACCCTGTGTCATGGTGTTCCTCAAGGAAAGTCTTAATCCTCTTTAAAGTAGATAAATAAAAAAACAACAGATAAGTACATAGGAAACACTTTCATAGGAAATAATGTCATCAGTATCCTCTTACAAATGTCTTATTTCCCAGTTTTTGGGACAATAAAACATTTCTGATTCTCAATCAGATGTTTTTGCATTTGAGGTAAAAACATCTGATTGAGAATCAGAAATGTTTAATTGTCCCAAAAGCTGGGAAATTTGTTTGCTGCAGCAGAAGTGTAACAAGTAAAATGGAATCAGATTGATGTATGTACAAATTTACATGAAATACACATTTACGTGATTAAATATGTATAATAAGTATGTGTGTTGAAATTAGTTTTTACAGTTATTGCACATTAAACATGTTATTAAACAAATGTCCTGGTTTGTGGGACAACCAAGGATTTCTGATTCTGATTGTCTTGTTCACAGAAATGTAATGTACAGCTTACCTCTGCACCCAGCTGCTGTTGTTCCCTCCATGGCAACGTTAGCTCTGCTGCCTAGCATGGCTAGCTTCACCGTGTTGTTGTCCATGTGTGCCCGGGATGACTCGTGTTTCTTCACCTTCTCAGAAAAATGTTTCATGTCTGTAACTCCTGACTCATCCATGCCTTATCTGTCCCAGCCGTTTTGAATAACAAACACGGAAAGCAAAATAACGCATTAGCATGATTGCATCCAGCTAGCCAAGCCTTCCTGGTGTACCAATTTCAGGAGAAGCCTAGTGTGTACAGTTTACCTCTCTCCTTCTCCTGCTGGCTTATCTTTACGTCGGGCTGATCTGGTCCAAGCTCTTTGACATTCAGTTTTTCCACCATAGTTCTTCTCTCGAACGGATACTGGAGAAGAGACCGAACTGAATTCAGTGGCTGCTGAGATCCGGTATCCATGTTGGTTGTAGTCACGGGCGGCGTCCATGTTACATCTGCGTCACGACCAAAAACGACTCTGCCGAGTTCTACCGAATACCAACGAAACCTTTGGCGGTAGCTCCATTGCCCATCATGCTTCTGAAACGTTCTGAAACAACGTCGACGCTGATTGGATACATTCCCATTCCTACCCTTTGATATTCTTGTCAGCAATTGGACAGCTGGTCTCGTCCTGTTTGGGCGATTGAAAAACAGCACACAGCCTCCACCGCTCAGGCAGAGACCGGCAGAGATCGGCAGAGACCAGCAGAGACCAATATAGATATATATATATGATTTATTATTGTTACAAAACACACAATTAACTTAGAATATGTGATTATTGTTAATTTTATTTTTTTTTTAAATAAAAATTAAAAACACGGAAAAACTGGGAGGGCGGCGCCCTATCGCCCTCTACTGGCCAGCCGCCACTGCTAGCATTATACCACACCTCAACTGAACTGACGTCATGGATGGATACACAAACCAGTATTTAGCACACAACACAAATTAAGAGAAATGAAATGCAGACTACAAGCGAGAATAGCAACTGATACCAATTAAACTATAGGAACTCCCTCTAAATAATGAGGGTTCACACTCTTTTCTTGAAATAATTTTCCAGGACTTTTCCAGGACATTTTCAAGACTTTTTCAGTGTACAAGTCAAGTTATCATAACTGCGGTTTGCCGATATCCCGATATATTTAGAAACAGATATGATATTGTACCTACCCACACCGTTATTTTGACAATATAGTTGTGGAAAGATTTTTGTCTTTCACAAGCCCACCTGCTTTCCTCTACTTACAATGCAACACAACTAAAACAGAAGTTATTCTCTACTTTAGTTCATACCAGAGGTGTGACATTGTGGCATCATTAAGTCATCTCCATGTCCTGTTTTTGTTCTGCTCAGCAACTGAACCAGGTTAATCCACTGTGCTGAATGAAATCGTCGTCGTCTTCCTCCGCTTATCTGGGTCTGGGTGGCGGGGGCAGCATCCCAACTAGGGAGCTCCAGACCGTCCTCTCCCCAGCCACCTCCACCAGGACCCCAAGGCGTTCCCGGACCAGATTGGAGATGCAACCTCTCCAACGTGTCCTGGGTCGACCCGGGGGCCTCCTGCCGGCAGGACATGCCCGAAACACCTCCCCAGGGAGGCGTCCAGGGGGCATCCTGACCAGATGCCCAAACCACCTCAACTGACTCCTTTCGATCTGGAGGAGCAGCGGTTCTACTCAGAGTCCCTCCCGAATGTCCGAGCTCCTCACCCTATCTCTAAGGCTGAGCCCGGCCACCCTATGGAGGAAACTCATTTCGGTCGCTTGTATCCGCAATCTCGTTCTTTCGGTCATTACCCAAAGCTCATGACCATAGGTGAGGATTGGGACGTAGATTGACCAGTAAATCGAGAGCCTGGCTTTCTGGCTCAGCTCCCTCTTCACCACGACAGATCGGCTCAACGTCCGCAGCACTGCAGACGCCGAACCAACCTGCCTGTCGATCTCCCGATCCCTCCTACCCTCACTCGTGAACAAAACCCTGAAATACTTAAACTCCTCCACTTGAGGTAGGACCTCTCTCCCGACCCGGAGTTGGCAAGCCACCCTTTGCCGGTCGGGAACCATGGTCTCAGATTTGGAGGTGCTGATCCTCATCCCAGCCGCTTCACACTCAGCCGCGAACCTACCCAGCAAGAGCTGAAGGTCAGAGCTGGATGAAGCTAGGAGGACCACATCATCCACAAAAAGCAAAGACAAGATTCTCCTGCCATCAAACTCGACACACTCCACACCACGGCTGCGCCTAGAAATTCTGTCCATAAAGGTAATGAACAGAACCAGTGACAAAGGGCAGCCCTGGCGGAGTCCAACCCTCATCGGGAACAGGTCCAACTTACTACCGGCTATGCGGACCAAACTCACGCTCCTCTGGTAAAGGGACTGAATGGTCCTTAACAGAAAGCCACCCACCTCATACTCCTGGAGCGTCCCCCACAGAGTGCTCCTGGGGACACAGTCATAAACCTTCTCCAAATCCACAAAACACATGTGGATTGGTTGGGCAAACTCCCATGCCCCTCCATCACCCTTGCAAGGGTATAGAGCTGGTCCACAGTTCCACGGCCAGGACGAAAACCACATTGCTCCTCCTCAATCTGAGATTCGACTATCGATCGGACCCTCCTCTCCAGTACTTTTCCAGGGAGGCTGAGGAGTGTGATCCCCCTATAGTTGGAACACACCCTCTGGTCACCCTTCTAAAAGATGGGGGCCACCACCCCAGTCTGCCACTCCACAGGAACTGCCCCCGATGACCACGCAATGTTGCAGAGACATGTCAACCATGACAGTCCTACAACATCCATAGCCTTGAGATACCCAGGATGAATCTCATCCACCCCTGGGGCTCTGCCGCTGTGTAGTTGTTTGACTACCTCAGCAACTTCTGCCCCCAAGATTGGACAGTCCATCCCCATGTCTCCTGGCTCTGGTTCCTCCTCGGAATGCGCGTAGGTGGGATTGAGGAGCTCCTCAAAGTATTCCTTCCACCGTCCGACCATAGCCCCAGTTGATGTCAGCAGCTCCCCATCCCCACTGTAAACAGTGTGAGCGAGTTGCTGTCTTTCTCTCCTGAGGCGTCGGACAGTTTGCCAGAACCTCTTTGGAGCCGATCGATAGTCTTTCTCCATGGCCTGACCAAACTCCTCCCACGCCCGAGATTTTGCCTTGGCAACTGCCACTGCTGCACCCCGCTTGGATATCCGGTACCTATCTGCTGCCTCCGGAGACCCACAGACCAGCCACGCCTTGTAGGCCTCCTTCTTCAGCCTGACGGCTCCCCGAACCTCTGGTGTCCACCAGCGGGTACGGGGGTTACCACCACAACTGGCACCGGCCACCTTGCGACCACAGCTAGCAACAGCCGCCTCAACAATTGCAGAGTGGAAGAAGGCCCGCTCGGAGTCAATGTCCCCCACTGCTCTCGGGACACGGTCAAAGCTCTGCCGGAGGTGGGAGTTGAAGACCGTCTTGACAGGGTCTTCTGCCAGGCGTTCCCAGCAGACCCTCACTATGCGTTTGGGTCTGCCAGGTCTACGCAGCATCTTCCCCTGCCATCTGATCCAACTCACCACCAGGTGGTGATCAGTTGACAGCTCCGCTCCTCTCTTCACTCGGGTATCCAAAACATTCGGCCGCAGGTCAGATGATACGACTACAAAGTCTATCATCGACTTGCGACCTAGGCTGCCCTGGTACCAAGTGTACCGATGGGCATCCTTATGTTCGAACATGGTGTTCGTTATGGCCAAACTGCGGCTTGCACAGAAGTCCAATAATGAAACACCACTTGAGTTCAGATCAGGCGGGCCGTCCCTCCCAATCACACCCCTCCAGGTCATGCTGTCATTGCCCAGGTGAGCATTGAAGTCCCCAAGCAGGACAATGGAGTCCCCTGATGGAGCACTATCTAGCACTCGTCCCAGGGATTTCAAAAAGGGTGGGTACTCTGAACTGGTATTTAGCCCATAAGCGCAAACTACAGTCAGGACCCGTTCCCCGACCCGAAGGCACAGGGAAGCTACCCTCTCGTCCACTGGGGTAAACCCCAACACACAGGCAGAGAGTCTTGGGGCTAGCAAAAAGCTAGTTTTGAAAAGTTTTGAATTGGCACCGTCTTCCTGACATCACTCACTCCTGCCTATAAAGGACACAAAGACATATTTTGAAAGATTGTTACTGTTTATACAATAAATTAGGCCTACTTTTCAAACCTTAGCTCTTTCATATCTTTCATATTCTATGTATTATACTTACTGTACACACCACATTACACTTTACTGCTTATTCCACATAGTTGGATGTTAAACTGCATTTTGTTGTTCCAGTAATGGTCATTTTAGGTTAGTCCAGTCATCCAGAAACAAGATTCAGGATAGATGACTAGGCTAATATCTCCTGCTAACACCACAGACATATTGAACCTGAAAAATATTTTTTTCTACCTCAGAGATAAGTACTTGTAGTTGTTCGCTACCATTTTAGTCTGGACTGTACGTAACATTACTATGATAAATATATAGTTACCACTTAAAATCATTCTAGTTATTAATTTAGCCGTGTTGAATTCAATTTAATTACGTTAACAACTTTGTTCAATGACCATGCCAGTCCAGTTCTCACTGCCACCTGGCTGCGGTCTGTGTAGCTAGCTAAAAACAGTATGAACAGCTGAGGCTCTGTCCTCTGAGCACATACTTAGTATTTTGATAGAATCAAATTCATGACATTTTTATCATTCACATATTTTTGTTTCTGCTGTTGGACGATAGAACAAGTATGAATTACTGAGTGGAGCGCGGGTCCGGTAGACTACCTGCTTTCCGTTGCTATCACGAAGCTCTCCTCAAGTTCACTCGTCTCATCGCATGAGTGAAAAAAAACAAAAGCTCTCCGCTGCTCCTTTGTCACTCAACAGAGAGAAGGAGAAAAACCTCTCGCTCTATAAACTGCGATAACGTAATACTCGCGAACCGAGTCGCTACTTTTGGCCCTTCTTTAGAGAAATAAATCTAGGGGTGAAAAATCTGTAAATCTAGCCAAAAAGACAGTTGGAAAAACAGAAGTGGAACTGGAACTGAAGGGGATTATGCAATCTGATTGGTTGGAAGCGTCATGTGGGGCGCTGTGCCAGCTAGATGCAGAAATTAAAGGAGAAGCGCTACAGCCCAATATTGCCCAAAATGTTTAATCCAATTGTTTATCCACAAGGATGGAAAATTATTTTCCAGGACAACTCAAAAATTTCCAGGACATTTTGCAATTCCCCCCATTTTCCATGTGTTTTCCATGACTGGAAAATTGGACTATCATTTTCGAGGTTTTCCAGGTTTTCCAGGACGCGTGGGAACCCTGAATAATCCAAACAATATGTCCAGACAGATATAAAGGATACTGAATGAACTTATAGGTTATTTATGTATCCATAGAGGTGCTACGGTTGACCAAACTTACATGTCAGTCATGAACGCACACGAGGCTGTCTGCCATCACCAACAGCTTGGACAAAATGGTAGAAACGGCTTTACAGGAAGTGACTATCTAGAGGAAGTGATGTCACAAACTGGACCACCAAAATAAGAGTGGGGTAACTTTACACATGGATCTTCTAGAACTGCCATAACTATAGCCATAACTATAAGCCTTTCTGACAGGCGGCGTCCATGTTACATCTGCGTCACGACCAAAAACGACTCTGCCGAGTTCTACCGAACACCAACAAAACCTTTGGCGGTAGCTCCATCGCCCATCATGCTTCTGAAACGTTCTGAAACAACGTCGACGCTGATTGGATACATTCCCATTCCTACCCTTTGATATTCTTGTCAGCAATTGGACAGCTGGTCTCGTCCTGTTTGGGCGATTGAAAAACAGCACACAGCCTCCACCGCTCGGCAGAGACCGGCAGAGACCAATATAGATATATATATATATATATGATTTATTTTTATTACAAAACACACAATTAACTTAGAATATGTGATTATTGTTAATTTTATTTATTTATTTTTTTTAAAATAAAAATTAAAAACACGGAAAAACTGGGAGGGAGGTGCCCTATCGCCCTCTACTGGCCAGCCGCCACTGCTCTACCAGTCGCTCCCTCTCACTCAATCTGACTGCTCTGACAAGCCCCGCGACTCTGCGACTGGTGGGCGGCGTTCAAGTTTTAAATACTTCCAAAGTTTGAATAGCAACACACCCACAACTGCTGCTTGGATTGAAGTTACAGGTGTTTGCCACCCCACTATGTAACTGCATGAGGGCTCATTTCTGCTGCTGTGGCTTATTAAATCCAACATTGCTGCTTGCCGCAATTCTGCGACTTTGGCGCTTAAAGGGTTAACTTTAACCTAGAGACTTCATTCAAGTTTCAACAAACTCACAAGACTTTCAGCTATTACTGGTTAAAAAATCTTTTACATATCTATTACAGTTTCTCTAAAATCACAGGTAGAAGTTGAGGTACGGCTTGAGATTTTCAGAAAAAATCTCAAAAATTATAATGGGCAGAGATAGGAGCAATGACCCTCCTTTGCTCCATTTCTGGCATTGTCCTGAGAAAACCGTAAGTTCGATTGAAATGAGGCGCACGCTGGCTTGCAGCTAACGGATATACCTTCGTTTTGAGCTATAAATCATGAATGTACCCCAGACATTGTGGTCGTAGGGTTCGTTTGTTTGAGAATATTTAAGTTTAAAAAAATGTCTCTCACCCCTCTAAACTGAAAATTCCGCACTGTAACTTTTGACCTTCACATTTCCTGGAAACAAGTCTTTCCAACACCCAGACCATTTGGAGTACCGAAACAAGTTATATCTCAAAAAGTAGGGATTTTTGTTCTTTTTCTACACGCCTCAGAAGGAGGAGAGACCCTGATTCTGTCCCATTGAAACCCATGTTAAAGGAGCAGAGATTTTCTCCTCCCATCGGCTTCAGACAGCTAAAATGTTCTCGTCATAACTTCTATACAATTCATGGTAGGCACAGAAAAATTCACACAGATGACCATCAAAGCCTTCTGCCACTCAAGCTTTTTGAATTTTTCCAATAGGTGCAGTGGTTTTTGAATGGCGATGAGACGTTTCAGAGGTCTGAAATAACATCTGAGCTCTGTTAAATGCATGATATATGAAATCTTGAAACAAAAATTTCCATCGACCACATTTTTTATAGTACACTAAAGATTTTCTCAAATTTTGTAGTTTTTTTTTCAGCTTCAAAGTGCTGTCTTCAGTTTTGCTGTTGGTATTACATTATTTGTGCTACAAGCCCCAGAACGTGGACTGTGCCAGCTTTCCTCCATTCTAACCCCTTTAGAAAAAGGCACCTGTGGCCGACAGACAGCTGAGATGTTCTCCTCATATCTTCTAGAACATTTGTGATAGGCACACAAGACTCCACTCACATGATCTTCAAAGCCTTCTGGCACCCACGCATTTTGAATTTTTCAAATCGGTGCAGAACTTTTCGAATGGTGATGAGAAGTTTGACAGGTCCAATTTCACTTCTGAAGGACAGATTTAAAGGCTTCTCTCATTAACAGGAGTACAGCTGCAGGCCTCCAACAGCCAGGGGAGAAGGCGGGAAAACAGTGCTGCTCTCTGATTGGTTGAGAGTGTTCAACCATTTTCTGTCCAAGCAGGATCCAGCACCCACACAAATGACACATCAAATCGACCAGGTTGGTCTCAGAAATCTTGTCTAAAATTTAAATGCGTCATCCCTGTCCAAATGGAAGTGATGAGTGCTGCTCCATGCGGCTGCACGCACTGAAGTGAGGAGAGTCCCAACCCTGCCTCCCCACCTAGTGGACACTTATGCTGTGTAATGTCTGAAGTCTGTGTGCATATCTTTCTGAGGTGTTTTTTGCATAGCAAAGCTGCCCTCTCTGTGGAGGGTAACTTTGAAGTGTCTTTTTTTCCCTCCCCCTGACTCTATCTTCATATAAACCCTCTTGATCTATTACGGTAGCGTGACTCGGGTTGCGAAAGACCACAGTCACCAATTCTTGTCATGTGTCTGTATGTATGTCTGATCTCAGAATTGTGTGTACTGAAACTCCAAGTTCCCTCTGGGATTAATAAAGTATCTTTGAAGTTGAATTTGAATTGAATCACATTCACACACCATCACACCTCACATTCCATCCACTTAGATTCAGTCATCACATAGTGTTTTCTAGTTGTCATGCTTTTAATTGTTTAGAAAATAAATGTCTTTCTTTTTATAAACTTGACTCTGTCTGAATTAATACGAAGTGTCTTACAATCCCTGAATAAACAAAGAATTCTTATCTTCTGGTTAAACATTCAAAGACCAATCAGACTGGATTTCCATGTTTATATAGAAATTCACATCTTATTGGTCAAAGTGTGGTGTAGTATATTGAGCTTTAAAAGCACCCAAAATACATACGTATGCTACTCCTACAACTCAAAACACCTGGATAAGCAAACCCATATTGAAACACATATGTCAACAGTCTGACAGCCAAAGACTAGGTGTGTAGTCTTCAAATGACTTCTCAAGTTAAACCAAGCATAACTTCCCTCGTGTTACATGTCAGCTAATCTCATTTCCCAGAATAAACAGAAGCCATCCAGAAATGCACACAGCGTACCACTGCCGCCATGCTTTGATGGCGATGTGTGTCATTCTGAGAGCACATGACGTTCTCCCATGTGAAGGCCTCTCTGGGGCCATGTGTTGATCTGCTCAGGAGAAATGTCTCCTTAGCAGCTTGATCAAATGCTACTGTGGGACTTCCACTGGGTTCTCACTTCACAGGGCGACTAAAAGAATTAGATTTGAAGGGATCCCAGCAGGAACACTCAGATGGTGTGAAAGCACAAGACAAAACAGCCTTCCTGCACTTTCAGTCCTAATTCATCAAACATTCAAAATTCAAGAGAATTGTCTGTTTTTTTCCTGATTTTTATTCTGTTTTTTAGAAATAAACATGATAAAACATGTTTTATGAAATGGAAGGGTTTGTGCTTTCTATCCACATTTGAACTGCCCAGTGATAAAGCTCTTTGGATCCAATTATTTTTGCCTCACACAAGTTAATTTTTAGAGTAGATGATATGTAAACATGGCTGAATGGAAAGAGAATAGTTAACATTTCAAAAGCGTAATGATTCCACATTGTTCTGCCATGCCTGTCATGTTTTTTTTCCTTTCTGCCAATCCTCCTGTTACTGATCAGCTTCACACAGTTCACCTGAGCCCTGCCTGATTGTCTCCTTGCTGCACCTGTGCACTCCACTTCTTAAGCAAAGCTCAGGCTCTCCCTGCAGTTTAAGCAGATTTTGTTAAATTGTTGGACTAGCCTACAGGGGTGTGCAGAGGAAGAAAAAGTGTATAAAATTCACAACGTCTAATAGTTTATCAGTTTTTATGGTGGAATTGTTAGCAATCTCATTTAGCTTATTTTGGATAGAACAGAATAGAATAAAAAAGTGTATATTATGTACAGATTCTCTTTCGGCTCTAATGCCAATTAAGTCATTGTCAACTGATAGTAGACCTGATATTCTTTTAGAAGTATTTGAATTTTTATTTAGATTGAATAAATTAGAAATAGAAATACGATTTATGTGGGTTCCAGCACACAGAGGCTTGAGGGAAATGAAATAGCAGATTTTTATGCAAAACAAGCAAAAAAACTAAACACATGGGTAGAAATTCCATCTAGTGTCAAAGAAGTGAAAGCAATGATCAGGAAACAGATGATGAATGAATGGCAGGAAATGTAGGGGAGAAAAGGGAAGGCATTTATTTAACATAAAGGGAAAGGTGGGTATGATGAAAATTATGGAAATTAATAACAGAGAACAAACAATAATATTTTATGTTATTTTATTTATTGTTGTAAATATGTGGTATATAGAAAAATGTAAAAAAATAAAATAAAAGTTAGAGGATATGGAGAATTGAGTTTAAGGACTTTGTTAAATGGGGATAACAGAATTTATAACAGTGTTGGAATTCCTTAGGAAAAGTAGTTTAGTTAAAAGAATATAGTTTTTTTTTGTTTATTCTTTCCTCATTCTGACTCACACTCCTTCACAGTGGGTGGCGAAAATTCACCTTAAGTTGGATGCCACCCACCATTTAAACTAAAGAAGAAGAAAAAGATGTCTCCCTGCCTGATGATTGACGGCCTTGTGCCAGTAGAGACCCCAGCGATATTTATCAGCCAATCCCTTGTCTGATTTTTTTTTACCACGTTTTCTGTCCAGAGATTCTGCCTGCATTGCCCCTCACGGATTCTCTCGCCCATCTGTCATCTGGACACCAACCTTGGCTCTGAACTTTGACTACCGATTCCTGCTCTACCCCCTGATAGGGGCCGCCACAGCCGACCACTGGCGGCGGTGGTCGGCTGTGGCGGCCTGGGTGCTTTCCATGTGTGCCTGGGTGGTGGTGGGGTCTCTGCCCTCCCTGACCTGGGCGCCCGGTGTCGATGCCTCGGCTGCTGCTGTGGATCCACTGCTGTCAGGGCGGATGGCTCCCCTGATGGCGTTTCCTTATCCTTATCTTAGCTGGTCTGGCTCATCTGATCTCAGCCAATCGTGTTTTTTACCATGGGGAAGAGGGCATGTGTGTGTGTGCGTGTGCGTGTGTGTGTGTGTGCGCGTGTGCGTGCGTGTGTGTGTGTGTGTGTGCGTCGGTGGAGGAGTGTTGTGAAGGGGTTTTTATTGTCAGACTGTTTTTAAAATTCTGGGGATGGGAGGGAATGTGGGTATGTAGGGCCTTTTTAATTTGTTAAGCACTTTGAGTTGCATGTATTGTAGGATTAAGTGCTATATAAATAAAGTTGATTGATTGATAAGTATTACTGACTTCTGCCTGCCTGTGTGTGACTTTGCCTGTACTTCACCTAGACATTGGATTTTGGATTCATGAATTTCTGTTGGGCTGTATAAATTTGTGTCATTCTGAGGAGAGGAGTTCCCATAGCTGGCACCAAGACAGTCCCCTCCTCTCCCTGTCATCACAGCACATGCTGCTCTGTCTCCGGTTTTCCTAACAGCAGAACTTTCTACTCTTCCCTTCCCCCACATTTTAAATAAATATCATCTTTAAACGTTTAACTGCTGTGTTTTGGCTACATTTTCAAGTCTTTAGGTTATATGCGTTACAAAAAGTACGTCTTTGTACCCAAACAATGAGCCATTTCAGTGTTATGGCTTTAAAACATCCAAATATTTGATCCCAAAAGCAGGAAAATGAAAATCCATTCATCTTTTATGAAGGAATTTTGGAAAACTTTCATGTGCAAAAGTTTTTCGGCCAAAACCCATGTTTAATTTCTGCCTGACTCTACAGACTCGGCCAATAAGAATCCTAAAAGTTGATGTTTTAAATCAGTTTTAATCTGCTCTTTAGACACGCCATGTTTGCTTTCATGTAATGCTGCAGAACATAAGAACTATGCTGCCAAGTTGTGACAGACCTCCTCAAAATTAAGTGTAAAATAAAATTTTCTGAGTTTACAAACAAAAAGAAGCTAAATCAAATAAAGATGTTTTAAAATAGACCTTCTGCGCCCAGACCAAACTCTCAGAGGAGCAGGGGGAGCACAAATGCAGCTTTAATCAAAGAATATTCATTTTGTTTTCTGCCGTTTCTGAGTCAAAGCTGAGTGATTCATTGGGCGTGTTTCATCTTGTGTGGAGACTAAAAATGAAGTGGATGAATTTCTGGTCTGAAACAATTCTATTTACTACCAAAAAGATGACGGGTGCTGCAGGGACTTTACTGCTGGACTTGTTAGAAGTTTGTATCGAGAAAAAAAACGTTTTTTTTTGTTTTTTTTTTTTTACTATTGAAACCCTTTAGAAAATGTATGGTGGAGTAGAAAGTACAGATAAATGCTTCACACTGTTGAGTAAAAGTAAAAAGTAAGTCTCAATAAAAGAAACTGTACATTGCTCTGGAGGAAGAAAATATCTGGATAATGGTCTCTGTGTTGGATTATCGGAGTGAAAATCTTCTCAGAGGCTCTTCTCTGTTTCTCTAACTCCTGAACTCTGATAGTCAGACCATAAATGAAAAATTAGCACATTCCTTGTTGACCTCTGGTCTGTGTTTACCCTACAAACCTTCCTGGACCTCGTCCACCAGAACCAGCTTACAAAATCTTCATTTAAAACCCAAATCCAGTGTAATGATTTCCACCACCTGCTCAATAACCAGTTTCTTATCTGCAACCAGCCTATTTTAGATTCAGAAGTATCTGAGACTCTGCCAAAGCATTTCAGATTAACTGAGAAATGTGTTTACTTGAAGGAAAATACAACATTCCAGTACAATCTAGGATCTGCATCTCATCTATAAAACATGGGGGTGGTGGCATCTTGATTTGGGTCAGTTTGTTGCATCCAAGTTGAAATACTTTTTCGTATCTTTGCTGGAATAATTCTTTTTTTTTTCCCGTGTCCTGTCTGGCTGTGAAGCAAGCAGAATTGATGTCTGAATGCTGGTAACAAGCCTTACAGATTTACTCTCAGGTGGAGCATCAAAGCGTCTGCTTTTAATGTCACGCCTGATACTTAAAACTTTATTGTTATTGTTTTTGAATGCTTTGTAATTCCGACCAGACACAGAGACAGAGGTGAAAGAGAAAGGAAAAGAAAAGGTGGGGAGAGAGGAGGAGGAGTGTGTGTGTGTGTGTGTGTGTGTGTGTGGGGGGGGGGGGGGTCCACAAAAATAAACAATAGTGAACAAGAGTCTGCTTCTAGACCTGCAGAAAAAGACAAAAAAAAAGCAAAAGAACAAAAAAAGGGACACAACAACAATACAAGATCAAGCTATCACTGCGTCAACTTGATGAAAAAATATATAATCAACATTGTTTAATTGAACAATCACACGATAATAAATCACAGTGCATTAAGTGCCCACCATAGTCTTAAGACATGTGTTGAACGTGCCCAAGCCCTTATTTTTGAGAGCACCATGTGAGCACCTGTGTGTGTACACGCGCTTGCTTATGTAAGGTTTCTCTATAGGAGCGTCCAATAGAGAGTGTGAGGGACCACAGATCCACCCCCCAAAGATGCGCAGGAGACAGAGGGAGCTCCAAGTCCCAGAGATCCAGGCGCTGCCCCAGAACACAGGAACCCCAAGGAGACTGCAACCAGAAAGGCCCCCGCCCCCCTCAAGAGGCACAGAGGATCGCCCCGGGGGGCCACAACCAGCAGCCGGCAGATTCCCGGGAGACATCAGCGGCAAGCCCACAGGCCCGCCCGCAGCCTCCCACCCCTTAGCCGGCCGAGCCCGGGAACTCAGCGACCCGGGACCCAGGGGTGACCACCCCCGCCGGGGACCCAGCAGAGCCCAGGGACCCAGACCCCACCAGGCAGCCACCGGGATCTATAAGGCAGATGCCAAAATCTTAAACCCCCAGACCCGGGAGCCACGAACACTCAGGCAGACCAAGGCACCACACCCCACACCAGGTGTGGCAGGGAGAGGGGGGACGAAGATCTATATCATCAAAAGAAGTTCCAGGAGAGGGGAGGAGTCAAAGGCCCCACCTGACATATACAGTCATACACAAACACAGTCACACACTCCCTCCCTCATGCTCACACATGCACATACAACCAAAGACTTACAAAAATGCACGCCGGACAGCCACTCATGCTCCCCATACACACCCTATTCACTCTGGTCCCGGTACTGCTGCACATGGGGTACAACCATCACCGGTTACCAGAGTTTGACCCTTTCTGCTGGGGTGCTGATGAGCAGGCTCCCCCGCCCAACGCTGAGCACAGCAACCCACCACCCCAGACCCCAACCAGACGGCCAGATCTCCCTCCTAGCCTCCAGCCCCAGGAAGCCAAGCAACAATAGAGGTGGCTAAGACCCCCTAGTCTCCCTCCGCCTGCTCCAATATAGTGTTGTGTGATCATGAGGTGTATTCCATGGCTGTGGTGAGCGGGCAGTGCGGGCATCATCCGGCCTATGCCAGCTGATGCCACCGCACCACCCCACTTACACCCTCAGCCCTCGGTGTCTAAGTGCGGTTTGAAATTGGAAGTGGGCACCAGCACTCGGGAGGAGGCTGAGAAATCCCCCTGCCAAATGCCGTTGAATGTGCTCACCCCCAAGGCCCTAAGTGTGTGTTTGTGTGGAATGTCATCAGTGGAAGTGTATAAGGTACAAATAAAATTGGGGGGCAGGTTGCCACAGGAATGCGGAAATGGGGTCCATACCCGCACTCCCTGACTTGCCCACCCCCCAAGGTCCTATGTGTATGTTTGTGTGATGATGTGAGGGAGCAGGAGGAGGGAAACATGCGGAGATGGGGAGGAATGGCTGGGTTGGGCTTAGCCCTCCAGGGAGCCAGCTCCCCCACTGGCCCCAATAGGTACCTCTGTTGTCAAACTGGCACCCAGGGCATGGAGACCCCAGCCCATCCTGCCAGTGCCAAAAGCAGCAGCATTACAGAGCCTCACGGAGTCCGAGGGCACCAACCCAGCCCCACCCCAGCAGAATATCTATGTCCATCCCTGCATTTGCACAACTTCCATAATATAAAAGACATAGGACATCCAGGTAAGGTTGGGTCCTCCCCCTCCTGGACCTCCCCTGTGATGGAACGGCAGAGGAGCCAAGGTCTACCTGAGGCCCCCAAACCCGGGCCAGGCACTGCTGCGTGTTCCTGCCTTCTTCCCGGCAGCATACATGTCAGGACCCGACCCCCAAGGCTGGAATAATTCTTAATCATGACAGATCTTCTGTTTGTGAAGCTAAGAGTACAAAATGCTTTCATACCATGATGTTCATGATTCAAGTCCCTGACTGATTCCACTTAAGTTCCCTGTGGTTTCAGCTCCCTGCAGCCACAGCTCTGATGCCAGACCGTCTCCAAGCTTCATCCAGACAGATGCAGCCTGTTCCAGTTCACTTCAAGCCAAGCCAATAATTGCTCCATTCTGTGTGTTGGCCTAATCCTAGGGTCCAAATCTCTCAAACAGAAATTTTTCATTTAAAATCAAATACGTCAAATTTATTCATTAATTTATTTCACATAAAATTAAATATTTTCTGTTTCATGTGTCCACCTGCTTCTCTATGGTGAGCTTTTGAGAACAACTTTTTTTTTCTTTTCGGATTTTAGACTATTTCAAACAGCTCTTTTAACGCAAAGTCATTATTTGTTAGATAAAGAGCAAAAAAATGTGTTGCATTTAAAGATTTTATTTTCAAACATGAACATAAGAAACAGTGTTACCTTCAACCATGTCATATACATTAACAGAGAAGAAAATAAACACTGGTTTATAATTTGGAGCTATAATTTATATATTTTTGTGACTGGAAAAATAATTTTATATGAATAACAAAAATAAAAAGAGTTTCAACTACTTTCCTTTTATATTTAAAAATAAACAGTGATTTAGACAAAATGTCTCATAACAAAAGGATCTGGTTCTGTTGGCTTCATCGGACAGTGATCTCCAACCATGGAGCGGTTTGCAGCTGAGTGTGAAGCAGCCTGCATGAAGATCAGCTCCTCTAAATTTGAAACCATGGTCTTGAGCCGAAAAAGGGTAGAATGCCTTCTCCAGGTCAAGGATGAAGGTTCTGCCTCAAGAGAAGTTTAAATCTTGGTAAGGGAAAGATGGAGCGCAACACTGAGAGGCGGATTGGTGCTGCGTCTGCGGTACTGTATGTACCAGTATCATCGTGAAGAGAAGGCTGAGCTGGAAGGCGAAGGTATTGATTTAGCGGTCGATGTACATTCCAGCCCTCAACATATGGTCATGAGCTATGAGTAGTGACCGAAAGAATGATACAAGCGACTGACATTAGTTTTCTCTGCAGGGTGGCTGGGCTCTCCCTATAGAGTGAGAAGCTCAATCATTTGGGAGGGGCTCGAAGTAGATCTGCTGCTGCTCCACATCGAGAGGAGCCAGTTGAGGTGGCTCAGGTATCTGGTCTGGACGCCTTCTGGACACCTCTCTGGTGAGGTTTAATGGACACGTCCAACTCGGAGGAGACCTAAAGGAAGACCCAGGACACACTGGAGGGATGTTTCTGGGCTAGCCAGGGAACGCCATGGGATTCCCTGGCATCGGAGGAACTGGCCCAAGTGGCTGGGGAGAGGGAAGTCTGGGTCTCCATGATTTGGCTGCTGCCCCTGTGACACTCATATATGTCGATCTCTACACAGAAGAGTGTTCAGATGGTTCCTAAAAGTCATTGTGAGGGATGTTTCATCCACCTATGAAGGGTATTACAAACGTTCCCTAAACTACAGCAGCAGTTACAGCAGAGGATCAGCACAATAGCTGTAGTCAGTGGTGACCTTTCAGTAACCCCTATGTAGGAGGGAGGGGGGTACAACAAAAAGAAGTGGGGACAAGGAGTGAGGGTTGGGGAGAGAAAAGAGAGAAAACAGACATGAGAGGCAGAACAAGGGGTCCTGGAACACTGTGTGTGTATCTCCCTCTCTCTCTGCTCGCTCTAGCTTTCAAAAGGGAAGGTGGTTGTGTTTGGTTGTGGAGGTGTACCTCCACCATCCTGCCCGCCTGGACTGAGGACTACATAGGGGCGAGGCTGCATACCAGAGGCAGCTCAACGCTGCAGCCAGCTGAGCAGCTGACAGGACGGAGGCATGAACGACGTCAAACTGGCTCTTCTGGGGAGCCCGGGGGCTGGGAAATCAGGTGAGAGCTGGTATTACAGACGTCTGTTCAAAACATGGTTATTAGTCTACTAATCTGCTCACTTTCAAGCAGTTAAACTACAACTAAACTGTTTTGAGCTGATAACGTGGTTTTGGTGTTACACGGGGTTCCTACAGGACTCAGTTGGGAGTTAAATCCATATGACATTTAGTTCTGAAAACAATCATTTTTAATTTTGATAATTACCTATTTTTCTGCT
The DNA here is from genome assembly GCF_043380555.1 of Nothobranchius furzeri. Taxonomy (NCBI): domain Eukaryota; kingdom Metazoa; phylum Chordata; class Actinopteri; order Cyprinodontiformes; family Nothobranchiidae; genus Nothobranchius; species Nothobranchius furzeri. The sequence continues at coordinate 46,549,093 of NC_091744.1, read as the reverse complement.
GTTTCAAACACACAAAAGTGTCAAAAAACAAATCTAAATCAAGCTACGTTTAAACATTAATCTAAACGTAAAACACCAACAAATAAAATGCAAATATGTATAACTTCTAAGATTAAACCATAAACTGCTATTAAATTTAATTTATTTTGAGACCCAGGTTTGAGTTTTCTTGGTATTTTCTCCTCCTGTTTTAGCCGGACGAAAGTCTTGCTTCCAAATTCTTTGGATAACTTGGATACTTTTAGAAAATCAAATACCTTGTAAGTAAAAAGTACATTTCTCCTTATTCTAGGTGTTTTTCGCTGTGACTGGACAGCAGACTTTAGTTTGTCTGAAGCCATATGAGAGAGATGAATTTAATACCCCCGTACTTCATCATGCTCACAGAAACATGGAGAATGAAAGATTAACCCTAACGGTGGCTTTGTGCTTGGACTAGACTAACGCTCCATCTGCCTAGATGTCTGTATTCGTCCTCATTCCTCACAGCTGCTTATCAGAAAGCCAAAGAAAAGGTTTAATGACCAAATTTAGCAATTTTTGGAATTTTGCAAAAGGAAGAATTTCACACACAAAGATGATAACAGACATTTTCAGACCATCTTGTGTACATATGTCTGATGCCATTCATTGTTTTTGCCTTTTTAACGATAAACAACAAAAGTGAAACTGCTCCAGTCTGTCCAGATTTTGACAGCGATCTATTTTGGAACCAGTCTTACCACCGTTAAATAAAATGATTAATTAACAAGCAATTAATAATGAATTTGATAGAAAATAATCTAGTTCAGTTTGATTTAACTTCTTAACATTCCAGCATCCCACCTATGGGACAAAATCCCATTGCGTTCATTAAACCTGGAAATTTAAGGGGTTAACCTTGCCCGGAGAGCCAGTTGACAACCAAGCCAGCAGCAGAGGGCTATTTTAAAAAACAAAACAATAAACAACAACAACATTTATATTTAATGGGAATCTGGAAAGACATCAGGTTCAAGTAAACTAAACTCATTTATTCATAAAGTACAAGTTCACAACAACGCCATCGCAAAAGCATTTTTCAAATCAACAAATGTAAATCATTTATTTATTTATTTACTTATATTTCTAGAGGATGAAACCGCTTGAGATGCATCATCTCGTTTTCAAGGGGGTCCTCCTTTGAAACACAGAAACAATGAGAGAGAGCAAGACTATCAGTGGAACATGAAAAAAAACACAAATAAATAACATAAACAAACACCTCGCTTTGACAACATGATTATGTGACATCAAGTACCAAATTCAAAAACATTTAAGAAGATGCAATATGTGAATAGAGATCATTTTTAAATCGTCAAACAGAAGTAATCAGTCATATCTGCGGAGGGAGTCTATTCCACTCTGCTGGGGCTTTGACACAAAAGGCAGTTCTTCCTGATTCTCGTTTGAAAAAAGGTGCAACAAAAGAGAGTTGATCATTCCATACTGACATTCTAAAGGAACTAATTAGATCTTTAAATATCCCAGGAAATCAAAAAAAGATACATTTGAAAATAAAAATAAGCCAGTGAAACCTACATTTGGCTTTTAGAGGAAGCCAAGACAAACTTTGATTCAAGAAACAATGATGTGTTAAACGGGCAACATAAAACTAAAAGATGCTGAAAACAGGAAGCAGCGCTGTTTTGATAAACAATGTCAGCATAATCTATAATTGTGAACAAAAGTTGAGTAGCAATATGACTTCTTACCCTGATATCAAAACAATTAATTTATTGATACAGGGTCTTATTATATCAGGTCCAGATCCGTGCTGACAGACTGCAGCATGTGTAGTAGTAAAGAATTAGGTTAGTCGAACCGTCCTCAGATAACGAAGCCAGCTGATTGGACAGAAACACACACACACACCGTACGGATGGCGTTTATTTACACTGCTCTAGCAAGTCCTCTATTCCCAAACATGATGATGTCATCTTTGAGAGGTTTAAACAAAGTCAGGCCGATAAAATTGGCCTTCCATTATTATTGACTGATGTTTTCATGACAAAATGGAAATTAAGTTTTTTACTTTTAATGGCATTTACACACCATGCAGGTGTTACACATCAAACTGTCCAGCTACTCTCCTTTCACTTAAAATATGAAAGGACAGATTTGAGGTAAAGTTTTTAAGATTGTTTTGTTCGTCACAACTGGCTTAACTTAAATTCATATTGTTATTTGTCATATTTTGCACAGATATTGTTTAAAGTTCAAGCAGGACTAAATAAATATGTAAGATACGTACAATCAAAAAATTATTTAGTACGTCTTTTTTTATTGGGTTGGGGACCTCACGTGTATTGGTTAGGGTTTATGTCGGCATCGGAAATGAAAACTGAGACTATATCGGAATGATATCAAACATCTCTAGTTTAAACCAGCGACCTTGTTGACCCCATAGGAGATTAGCCACCATATGAAGCCACCAGGTCACCCAGATGACCCCTCCTATGGAGTGGTCCCTATGGACATGCAAACCTGCAATCCACTCCTGGAAATGCAAATCCTGACTCCATGGTTCTAACTAACTACAGCAGCCTCATTGGTGAATATAAATGATAAATGAACTGTACTTGTGTAGCGCCTTTCAGAGTCAGAGGACTCCAAAGCGCTTTACACTTCAGTGTATCATTCATCCATTCACACACACATTCACACACTGGTCGTGATGAGCTACAATGTAACAACAGCTGAGGTGAGGCTGAGGGATTACAGGTGCCACCAGTCCCATACCATCATATAGGCAAGGCAGCTTTATTTATAGAGCACATTTCAAACACAGAGGCAACTTTACAGAGAGGCTTTACAATTATCAGAACATGACTTGAAAACAACATAAAAACACAAATTAAAATATGCACAGGTAGAATTACAGTTTAGAGGTAAAGGAGAAAACAAAGTTACAGCGCAGATTACAGTGGAGATGACGCAGCATAAGAGACAATTCATTTAAAAGCTGATGAGTACATTAGGGTTTTAGTTTGGTCTTAAACAACACCTTGAACCGTCACCTTACCGTGGTGGAGGAGTTTGAGTGCCCTAATGATCCTAGGAGCTATGTTGTCTGGGGCACTTTGTGCCCCTGGAAGGGTCTCCCATGACAAATGGGTCTTTGGTGTAGGGTGAGACAAAGAACGGTTCAGAATATCTGGGGGGTGCAGCAGTGGCAGTTGCCGAGGGAAAATCTCGGGTGTGGGAAGAGTTTGGTGAGGTCATGGAGAAGGACTATCGATCGGCGCCAAAGAGGTTCTGGCAAACTGCCAGGCGCCTCAGGAGAAGGAGGCAGTAACTCGCTCACACTGTTTGCAGTGGGGATGGGGAGCTGCTGACGTCAACTGAGGCTATAGTCGGACGGTGGAAGGAATAGTTTAAGGAGCTCCTCAATCCCACCGATGCGCATTCCGAGGAGGAGCCAGAGTCGGGAGACCTGGGGGTGGACTGACCAATCTTGGGGGCAGAAGTTGCTGAGGTAGTCTAACAACTACACCGCGGCGGAGCCCCGGGGGTGGGTGAGATTCGTCCTGGGTATCTCAAGGCTATGGATGTTGTAGGGCTGTCATGGTTGACACATCTCTGCAACATTGCGTGGTCATCGGGGGCAGTTCCTGTGGAGTGGCAGACCGGGGTGGTGGTCCCCATCTTTAAGAAGGGTGACCTGAGGGTGTGTTCTAACTATAGGGGGATCACACTCCTCATCCTCCCTGGAAAGGTCTACTCCAAGGTACTGGAGAGGAGGGTCCGATCGATAGTTGAATCTCAGATTGAGGAGGAGCAATGTGGTTTTCGTCCTGGCCGTGGAACTGTGGACCAGCTCTATACCCTTGCAAGGGTGATGGAGGGGGCATGGGAGTTTGCCCAACCAATCCACATGTGTTTTGTAGATTTAGAGAAGGCTTATGACCGTGTCCCCAGGGGCACCCTGTGGGGGACGCTCCAGGAGTATGGGGTGGGTGGCTTTCTGTTGAGGGTCATTCAGTCCCTTTACCGGAGGAGTGTGAGTTTGGTCCGCAAAGCCGGTAGTAAGTCGGACCTGTTCCCGGTGAGGGTTGGACTCCGCCAGGGCTGCCCTTTGTCACCGGTTCTGTTCATTACCTTTATGGACAGAATTTCTAGGCGCAGCCGTGGTGTGGAGTGTGTCAAGTTTGGTGGCAGGAGAATCTCGTCTCTGCTTTGTGCGGATGATGTGGTCCTCCTAGCTTTATCCAGCTCTGACCTTCAGCTCTTGCTGGGTAGATTCGCAGCCGAGTGTGAAGCGGCTGGGATGAGGATCAGCACCTCCAAATCTGAGACCATGGTTCTTGACCGGAAAAGGGTGGCTTGCCAACTCTGGGTCGGAGTTGTTCACGAGTGAGGGTAGGAGGGATCGGGAGATCGACAGGCAGGTTGGTTCGGCGTCTGCAGTGCTGCGGACGTTGAGCCGATCTGTCGTGGTGAAGAGGGAGCTGAGCCAGAAAGCCAGGCTCTCGATTTACCGGTCGATCTACGTCCCAATCCTCACCTATGGTCATGAGCTTTGGGTAATGACCGAAAGAACGAGATCGCGGATACAAGCGGCCGAAATGAGTTTCCTCCATAGGGTGGCCGTGCTCAGCCTTAGAGATAGGGTGAGGAGCTCGGACATTCGGGAGGGACTCGGAGTAGAACCGCTGCTCCTCTGGATCGAAAGGAGTCAGTGGAGGTGGTTTGGGCATCTGGTCAGGATGCCTCCTGGACGCCTCCCTGGGGAGGTGTTTCGGGCATGTCTTGCCGGCAGGAGGCCCCCGGGTCGACCGAGGACACGTTGGAGAGGTTACATCTCCAATCTGGTCCGGGAACGCCTTGGGGTCCTGCCGGAGGAGCTGGTGGAGGTGGCCAGGGAGAGGACGGTCTGGAGCTCCCTAGTTGGGATGCTGCCCCCGCGACCCGGATAAGTTGAGGAAGACGACGACGACAACTTAAACGATACAAGGATTGGGGCAGATCTGAGGTCATGTGGAAGCTGGTTCTATATGTGAGCAGCATAGTAGCTAAAAGCAACTCAGCGTTGTTTTGTTCTGACCCGTGGTTATATATATATATATATATATATATATATATATATATATATATATATACACACACACATCTTTTGGCTGTTTAGTTAACTTCAGGCATGCTAACATTATGTGACTAAATGGTTGCAAATCCTTCAGACTTTCAAAACCAATGAATGCAAAGGCAACAAGTTCTTGTGTTTTAGGAATTACAGTTTGCATCTCGCTTAACTTAGTTGCAGCGTTTTTAAATGAGTCTGTATCAATTCAATTCAAAAATACTTTATTAATCCCAGAGGGAAATTCAGCAGTATGACAGCAGTATTGGCATCGGTGCCGTCTAATAAGACAGAACCTGACAAACCTGTATGGATGGAAGGTTTGGGATTACTCAGCCCATTCTTTCAGGATTTTTTGTGCTCTAAACTTGCCAATTTATTTTTCCAGGACGTTTTAGTTTTTATGATTCTAATATAATAAAATTTCAACATGTTTAAGACTGACATCCTGAGAATCTTTTTGCAGATTTTAGATTTTCAGTTTCTGTGATGCTGATTGAAGTGGACTGACTCCATATTGTGAATTCACCTACAGCGCTTTGTGATTTATATCTGTGAAAGGCGCTATATAAATAAACTTTTACTTACTTACTTACAATAGAACATCTAGGTTCCCCCTGCCTGGCAGTGTATCAGGATTGTTCCTGTGAATCATCTCAGTATGTTTGTGCATGCTTGCACCCATTTATGATGGCTTATGCTCTACTTGTTGCTGTCAGAAAGTGTTGTTTTGGTCTTTGTTTTCTGGTGGCGCCACAGGAATCATTGAGTTAAAGTGTCATGAGATGCAAGTCCTTTGTTTTTCCTCTAAGTGTATGCATGCTTAACCTAATGCACATACAGTATCCATGTTTCATGTCCTCGTAACTGAACTATAATCCCCACTGGAGGCCCGCCTTCATCACATTTTGACACTGGGGAACGCCATCCCCTAATTAAACCAGAACAGGACCAGAACTGGTCCAGTCAGATTAATGTGTAGCTCACTAGGGGCAAACGTAGTGATGGTGAATGTAACCATTGAGTTTGCTATGCAGAGATCTTCCAGCAAAGCCGTGTAGCCTCTTTATGTGTAAGTGTAAGTCAAAGTCCTATTAGTCATCATCACTGGTGACCTTACATCTCCGCATTTGACCCATCCCCATGGGGAATGGTGAGCTGCAGCAGTGGCTGTGCTCGGGAACCATTTGGTGGTTTAACCACCAATCCAACCCCTTTATGCTGAGTATCAAGCAGTATCAAGTCTTTGGTATGACCCGATCGGGATTTTAACCCACAATCTCCCAGTCCCAGGGCGGACACTCGACTACGAGGCCACTGAGAAGGTTTCAGCATTCCCAACTTGCTGGAACCATGTTGAGCCTGAGAGAGTAAATAAGGGAGTCTTTCCCGTCATGGCTGCCACCTGTGAGAAATGAGAATATAACAATGCTATGATTGATCTAATTGTTAGTTTCATCTGTTTCCTTCAGCTGTCCTTGTGCGTTTTTTGACCAGACGATTCATCGGTGAATACGCCTCAAATGCCAGTAAGTGTTTCCAGATTTAACAAAGATAATACCCTGATGAGGTTTTGTATACAAACATTCATTTCTCAGACACCCAAATGTTGCTCAGGCAAATGTCATCTAAGGCCTTGTCTGTGCTATTCTATAGACCTGTCTGAAGATTTGTTAGTTATTAGACAGTTCTTACCACTGTAGTCAAAACAGAAGAGAACCACCACCCATCAGTAGAGCGAGGGTTCACTGCATCAAAATTGGAAGAAGAACATTCTTCAGTTTGCTCAAATTTATACATTTTTAAACACAGCTGAAGATTTCAGTTATAAAAAAAAAACCATATATTGTTTATGAGGCCTAAGCATTCACTGCTCATGTTCTTACTCTCACATTGTCATGTTGTGGTGAAGAAATCTAACCCACGACATACAGAATCAGATCTGAGACGGTGTAAAATGGTTAAATAAGGATTTATTAAAGGGAAACCAAGGAAGCAGCGTAAACGTAGCCGAGTTCTGGCACAAGGAAGCTGGTGTGGGAAATCTGTGGACAGATCGGAGTTAGATCCAATTTGCGGAGGGATCAAGGAATCGGACTTGTGCGGAGGACTTACGGTCTGGAGAGGAGGGAACTGGTTAGAGGGAGGAGTGGTCCGGTCTGGGTTGAGAGGAGATTCCTGAGGCTGAGATCCAGAAGGGGAGACGTGGAGGGAGCTGAGTTTGCTGAGATCCAGGGAGCTTAGGTGGGCAGCTGGAGGTGGTTCTGGCCAGGGAGAAGCTGAGAGACAAATGGGTAGGAGTTCCAGAGAATAGCCAGTCGGGGATGAAGGTGGATGTTTGATCTGGTGACAAGAGCAGGAGGTCAAAAGGCAAAAATCCAATTTCCAAAAACACATCAAATCTCAAAACCTAAAATCCAAAAACAAATCTAAGTCTCAAGAGGTTAAAGAACTCGAATAGGTTACACAAGTGGATGTTAGAAGGTACCCAGGTAGAGTAATCATCCAGCAAAGTGTAGGAGTCTCCCAGCTGCTTAAATACCCCTGGCCAGCTGATGAGCAGATCTGCTGCAGCTTGGTCACCTCCAGACACGCCCACCTGCGGAGGGAAAACTCAAAAGACAGGGAGTGATAGCAGGGAAATACCTCAGACCATGACACACATGGTAATAAGTGTGTCTTGTTTGGCCCCAGCTGTAAGAGTTTATCTTGCCCAAATTCTTATTTTAGTTAGATTATTTTAAATCTGAAAAAAAAAATGATGCATTAAATTATTGCTTTTAAAACAAACCCACACAATCCGTGTCTTCAAAAGACAATAACGCTCTTTTATTTGATGGGTTAACTGCTTTATTATAAATCTAAATCTAAACATCAAATAAACAAACAACTAAAAGAGCAAGTCACCCCCTACCAGAGACTTACTCCACTCCCATTTCCAGAGTGCCAAAAGGAGGAGAGGGCAGAGCCACACACACACACACACACGCACGCACGCACACACACACACACACACACACACGCACACACACACACACACACACACACACACACACACACACACACACACACACACACACACACACACACAAGCTCACAGTGACATTGTGGCATCATATGGTACCAGCTAACATCATAGGGTATCTCTTAGCCAATAGCGATGGCAGATTTAAATTCAAATGCAGTGCAGAGTTTTTACCTGAAGACGGCACAACACTGACAGTTTTAGGCAGAATATTTACATTTTGTTTAAGATGCACTAAAGTGCAAAACTATTGACTACACTTGTCTACAGCACAATTAGACACTCGTTTATATAGTTTATAAGCAAAAAAGTTGATTTGGGGGTGACTTGCTCTTTAAGAAATAAGCTCTAAAATAGACGTTGAAGCCAATCATTCCTAATATTTAACCTGGTTTGATTTACAGACTCGCTGTACCATAAAAGACTCTCCATAGATGGCAGGCAGCTGAATCTGGAGGTGTTTGACCCCTGCTCTCAGGTACAGGACATCACATCCAGAGAGAATAACCATTATAGAAATGCTTTAGTAACTTTTGCTGCAGTTGGAGGCATTTTCACCAAAACAAAAATGATATTAGTGTCTGTAAAAAGTCATTAAAGCAGCAGAAATCAAATGTTTGGTCAGTAACTAAAGATTAGATCATGACTCGTCATCACACACTTTAATATGTTAGAGTGGATTTAAAAAGTCTGTTGAGAGTTTGATTCCATCTGTCTGGTGTTCCAGCTGCAGGGGAAGCTGCACATGTCCTTGACCTTTAGCCGTGGCTCTTACATGTTCTGGCACATGTTCTGTCTCCGGTGCTCTTAAGTTGGAAATCCAGAGAGTTTACGAGAGTATCCCCGGGTGATTTATGCTGAAGGCTTATTTCTTTGAAGACAAGAGGAGCACAACTTTACTTTCTTCTCTTCCAATAACACAAAAGACTTGAGACAACTTTTACTAGAGTTGGCCATTAACTGGAATGCCTCTAGGCTCAGCAGAACACGAACTGGTCCTTGTCTTTGCCAGTTGGACTCACTCTAACCCATATGAGTTCATATTCTGGATTTCTGACCAAAATAACTGCAGTTAATAAAGAGAACAGGTTTAGACTGGTATTTACAGCACTCAGGCACGTTCTCTTGCTTTTTATTATTATTGCTCCTTCAGGTCCAAACTGTGTGTACAGTTTTATTTTGCACGTGTTACAGGAAGTGACTGAGTTCTCTTTTGAAAGGGTTTCCACCATGTCAGAGTTTGTTGTTTGCATGCGATCAAACAGGCTGCAGCAAATCCTTATTTATTATTTGTTTTTCTACATATTTAGCAACAACTCTTTATCATTAGAGTGTTGAATTTCATTAAATATTCTGCAGAACCATGAAACTGTCTCACATCTGTGGGTTAAAACACTTCAGTGAGTAGGTTTCCATAAAGCCTGTGTCTGTCTCTTGGCAGAGCTCTGAGACCAGGTGTATACTGGAGGAGCCGGTGGACTGGGCGGATGGATTTGTTGTGGTTTACAACATCAACGACCGCACGTCTTTCATCAACGCCAAAAACATCCTGCTGCAAATCCGGGAGGCTCGCATGGACAATTGTAAAGGGTCAGCAGCAGAAGCATTTAGCGGGCTGAGCCAGTAGCGTGGGTCGTTCCTAAAGAGGGGGTTTGGGTTTTTTCTGAAGTGAGGCTCTGTGTCAGGGGACACTCAAAAATACCCATACTCTCACAACTAGGGACAATTTAATGTCTTCAATTAACCCAACATGCATGTTTTTGGTCTGTGTGAGAACTGCAATGCCCGGGGAAACCCACATGCATGAGGAAAACATGCTAACTATGCTGCATACAGAAAGGCCACAGTCAGGAAGCGGGTCACCATGATGCACACACATTAAAATCCCCAAATTACAGCAAACTCAAAAACATTCCACAAATCACCACTCTTGTGTGTGTGAGTGTGTGTGCATGTGTTTTATAAAACGTGGTTGTATTTTCTGTTTTGTGCAGGTTTTAGTTACTTTGTTTTTCCCTTCAGTGCAGAAAGATCACATTTAACTTTTAATAACAGCTTCAAATGAAAAGGCCCTTAACTGTTGTTATTATTAATTACAACTACCAGGTTTAGTTTGTAGGAGAATGTTTGAACAATAAAAGTAAAAGCATGTTTGGAATTTCCTACAAAGCAGCACCCACCCAGACACACGGACACAGGGCAGGGAGGCTGAAGACAACAGAGTGACCTCGTTTCTTTGAAGCTGAATGAGGATCTTTGCGCAGGTTTGATTTTGAAGAATGCTGGGAGTCCCGGCTGTGCCTCCTGATTAACGATTCACCATGATGAGTGAGGGGTTTGCTGCAAACATGCAGCATCTACAGAATTTGATGTGCTGAAAAAAAGGCCATCCATCCATCACAATGTTCTGTCTGTGCCAAGGCCTCCTGCCAGCAGAGGGAGGAGGCGTTCCGTGTGTTTAGGGAGTAAAAAGAGACCCGTAACTCCTGCTTCTGATAACACATCCTGATTTATTTAGATGTTGTGACACTTTAAAACATCTGCTTTAAACTCAGAAAGAACAGGCACGTTGTTGCAGATTTTGTTGAATTGTTCTGAATGATTCCTGAGAAGGAATCATCTCAGCAAACTGGGAACATTTTTTAAAAAGATTCTTCCTGTTTCAGGGACATGGAGGTCCCTGTGTGTCTGGTGGGCAACAAGCAGGACCTGTGTTACGCCCGAGGGGTGAGAGAGGAGGAGGGCCGCTGCCTGGCACAGGAGAACCGCTGCAGCTTCCAGGAGGTTTCTGCAGCTGAAGGCTATCAGGACATCGCCAACCTTTTCACTCAGCTCATCCGCCAGGTGATGGAGCACCTGAAGTACCGGGCTGACCGGCGACGCTACAGCGGCTCCAAGTCCATGGCTAAACTCATCAATAATGTGTTTGGAAAGCGACGGAAATCAGTGTGATGACCCCAGTGAGGTCAACTGTTTAAAAGTCAGCTGGGACTGGTTTTTGTTTCTGTTCAGATCCTTAGAGAAGGTAAGCAGCCTGCTGGAGGCTCGGTGTCTGACAATCACTCCGGGTTGATGACGTGAGCAGATAGGTGAGAAGGTCTGCAGCCTTCAAAACTTTGTTATCTTAAAGCTGAGTTTAAACAGCTCATTTACACATACACAAGTCATGTCATTTAAATGTATTGCATGTAAAAATATATTAGCATCATTTTTGGTGGTTTGAAAAAACTTAATTTAGCCCTTGTGCTAGCATGGGTTTTCATCTGCAATCGGTAACTTTCCTCAGACTGAAGCACATTTTTTGGCCTTTTTCAGACCTTTGTAGAACACATGAACAACAAAACAAAACAACATGAAAACAGCTTTATACAGAAAAAAACAAAACCTAGCAAGCCAATTAAGTGTAAGGGCCTTAAAAGTGCATGAAGTATTAATGACGTCCCATGGTCAAATCTGCAATCCATGTATAAAAGAGCAGCTGTTTCCAGGAAGGAGACATTGGCCGTGTTTGAGTTGAGCTGCGCCTCGCCTGGAAAACAGATGAGAGCAGACGGACGCAGCAGGGGGAGTGGCTGAAAGCCGGCGTTTAAGTCGGACAGATTTCCTTGCATGTGTAGCTCGCAGGCAGAGGTGGAAAGTAACAAATTACATTTACTCACGTTACTGTAATTGAGTAGCTTTTTTGTATATTTATACTTTTTAAGTCGTTTTTAAAAGCTGTACTTTTACTTTTACTTGAGTAAGTTTTTAAAAAAGAATTGTAATTCGCTACATTTTAAATCATATCCGTTACTGAGTAAAAATAAATTATAGGCTTAATAAATTGAAAATATTACGTGTAGCGTCGGAACGGAAAGAGACACCTGCATGAGCGCCACGTTTAAACTGTGGGGGGTGTGTGGGTGTACACTTTTGCTCAAAGACATCGGTTCAGTTCCTCAACTCGCTGTTTACATTCTCTCTCTCTCTCCTCTCCTGTGTGTTGGATCCCGCACCTTCGCGCACCGGTGTGACGTCATCAGAATTCTGCTCAGTTCGGTAGCCGGTGTTCCGTGTTTGAATTGTGTTTCTCTACCGCTCCGCACGGAAGCGGCAAAATAACGTTTAGCGCTCCTAACATGCGGATTATTAGCACTTTGCTCATAAAACAGAAGACCTGCAGGTCTCTGTGAGTTAAAGCATCCTGATACTGTTCAGGTGTAAACATTGTGCTCCATCCCTGTTGTTGAGGGTCTGACCTCATGAGGAAATTACTATGCAGTGATTTTCCCCAAAATGACTGTGCTTAAATTGCTCTGAAAAGCAAATAATCACATCAGCGCCAAGAAACTTCATTTCCCATGATGCTTTGCACACGGAAGCATTGTGATGACGTCACCGCCTAGTACCAGAAACACGTTCTGCGCATGTGCGGGAAGCCGTGGAGCTTTTCCCGCGAACTAAGACCATAAATCTTCAGCAGAGACAAAGAAACCTCGTTCTTTTGCCCAGGATACCTGGCGGTGAGGACACGCTTGTCGAACGCTCCGACTTCTTTGAGCACGCGGAAGCTCTAAGAGCCAAGTTGAGCCCACGGGACCGCTGATCTGCTCGTTTCTGCTCCCCTCCAGCTGATGTTTGAGGACACAGAACCCGCGGAGGGAAACAACAACTCCATCCAGCTCTCAGAAACGCTGTAAGTTGTCAAACTCAGCCCAAAAGGAACTTCGTTTTCTTTGTGTCCAGCCGTGGAGAAACACTCGTGGAGCCAAACAACGGAGAAAGCATCAAACCAACGGACGACGCCAAACTGCGGAGAAACACGGAGAACCGTCAAATCAAAACAGTGAGGGACGCTTCACTGTTCTGGTGATCAGAAACTCATCTCTTTCTCTCATTCTTTCCTTCTCCCGTTTCCTCTATAGTCTCAAATAAGCAATAAACCGCGTCTATTGCTTAAAAAGTAGCTTCGTGTTTTCCTCTTTCGTCCCAAACACGTCCGTCGGGTCATTTTGAAGAATAAACTGCTTATTGATCATTGTTTGGTATCTTAAAATGGTTTCTGTCATGGCCAGGCTGAAACTAAAAGATATTAATTTGTGATTAATCTTTTGTGTTGTTTCATGATCTTTTGAAATGTTTTGAGTGATTTAAGGTTAAGTTACTACTGATTCTAAGTGCTTTGGAAGTTAAAGTGCAAGTTGCCACCCACACTTTAGCCAGACAAAGGGGTCAGCCATCTTGTATTCAAGACTCCATTTTGAATCCATACACACGCACACACACACACACACACACACACACATACACACTACTCCTTTGTGAGAACAAAGGACCCCATTCATACATCCTCCATCACATGCAAACACATCCATCTTCAATCATATCACACGGTTATTATTCATCTATTCCACTGTTTATTCATTTGACAAATTGTTAATTAAATGTTATAAAATTCAGATTTTTGTGTCCAGTAGCTTTGTTGTGTCGAAGAGAAGTCTCTGCTCCAAGGATTCTACGAACTTCAAGAAAGACTGATAAGAGTTTTGGATTCAATTTTTCCCCGGAAAAAGGGGAATGGTGCCCCGTATATCTAAGAATATCTTAATTAATTAATAAATCAGTAAATATTCCCATATTTACAGAATTTATTGAAGAATCCAAAAGTAAGTTGAAGCTTACTAATTGTTCGCTCCTAATAACCCCAACATTTTATTGGTGCAGCCCGCGTGAGGCTTGGATACACAGAGATTTCTATCCGGCACAAACAAACAAATAAATCCAAAGAGCTTGAATTAAAAATAATCCGTTGTTCAGCCTTGAACCAGCAACAGAGTGGTGCTGATTTCGCTGAGCAGGAAGCTGCATCGAACTCTCACCAGTAACTCAGTGCTTCTTTAAAGGTGCAACGTGTAAATTAATTCTGGTTAACCTTTTAGGTTAAAATTCAGCTTTTCCTTAAAGGTGCAACGTGTAATTAATTCTGGCTAACCTTTTAGGTTAAAATTCAGTTTTTCCTTAAAGGTGCAACGTGTAATTAATTCTGGCTAACCTTTTAGGTTAAAATTCAGTTCCTCATTAAAGGTGCAGCGTGTAAGTAATTCTGACTAACCCTTTTAGGCTAAAATTAACTGCTAATTTAGCGACTTTAACTCACAGTGGCTATTGTAACTAACTGAAACCTTCACTCAAAGACTGATAACACCTTGTTTGCTAATATTCTGAAGGAATAACTAGCATATTTAACACTGCAAGTGTTGTAAGACGTTGCTACGGCAACGCACCAGCTTTTGCTAAAATACTGAAAGGAATAGTATTTTAAGCATCAGTCACGGCATTCCGTGCAATCTTAAAACGCTAAAACCTGTGCGCACAAAGGTTAATTTAGTGTTTTTCTGCTACAAAGCTAGCAGTTGCTGCCCAAAAGGTGCAGCTTGAGCTATCTGCAGAAGCTCTACTAGGCTATTTTTGGTTCGGTTGTTAAAATGGAGGGACAGAGTAGTGAACTGACCAACTCCCGGCAACCAGGTGGCGCTGCGGCCCACGACTATGAACCTGGCCTACTTTCTGGACAAATATTGTCCAAACTGGTCGCGGTTGCTCGAGAACCCGACTACCCTTCTAGGGATTTCACTGAAGAACAGCGTAGCGACGAGCTAGAAGCTGTAATTGATCAAATAGAAAACCCGGATGGTACAAAACCAATCCAGGTTCACTTAGCTAAGTTAGCCTTGATCCTCTATCAGAGAGAACTCCAACATGATCGAGAGATCATGAAGCTCCAGAGCATGCTAGCTGAAAGGCAGCAAAATGGAAGGCAGAAGGATGACGAGGAGGAAGCCAGCACCGATTCTGGGGAAGATGGGGAGAAGACCCCGCCCCCTTCTGCTGATGACAACAGACAGTGGGAAGGGGGGGAACACCGTGACTCTGAGGCTGAGCCAGAGTGCTCTCCCACACCGGTACGAAAGCAAGCCGGCAAAGCCAACCAGGGTCCGCCCAGGACGATCGCCAAAGACCAATTGGTTCCCTCCACCCAAGGTAGCGAGGGACCGCCGTCCCGCCGTAAAGGTAGGCTACCTCCTGATACGGCTCCATACGATAATCAACAGTATGTGGTGTGGGACTCTCTGGACGGACGCACGCCGCAGGGGAGAGATGAAGCTTATCTGTCCCAACCTTCGGCCCCGTTCCCTACACACACTATAGGGCATTCAGGACCATCTAGGGGCCGAGGGCAGTTCGCCCTCGAACCCCAGGTTGGACCACCACCCTCATCTTCACGGCCTTCTCAATCAGTGAGAAGTCGACCAGCTGAGCGGCACCTCTATTTAGACCGCTCCCCCAGTCCACGAAGGGTGCAAGGTGCCGATTGGGGTTATGCACCCCAAGCTGCACCTCCACCATCCACCCATCCTAGCTACTCCGGTATTCGGCATGCCGATAACCAGCTGCAGGACAAAGCATCATACGCCAGTCCGTACCCGGACAAAGCGTATTACGCAGATGCCCCAGTTGAAAGACGCAGGCTGCACTACGCAGACGTGCCCGGGAGGAGGATCTCCCAGGACACCCACGTGACGTGCCAGCAGCCCGCCACAACATGCCGGACCCCGATTTGGGCCCCAGGAGTCAACATTGGGAGCCCAGAGCACACCAGCGATATCCAGCGCCCTCTGAGACAGACCGTGGGTCAGAGTCAGAGGATGACGCGCCGTACCGTGAGTCAGGGCTCCGTGTACGTCAAATTGAATCGCTAGCTAAAGACATAGAACGCTTTGATCCTAACACCAATGAATCCAACGTCGACGATTATCTCAGGGAGATAGAACGTTGTCTGCTTGATCTTCCAGCACCCTCTTCAAGGGAAAAGCTCAAGCTAATTTGGAAAACCACATCTAGAACGGTGCACGGTTTCATGGAAACTCTACCACCTGACATTCGTGATCGGTACTCCTCGCTCTGCCGAGCGTTGAGAGATGAATACGCCACGTATGCAGACTCTGCGTCAGCTACAATGGGGGCCTTCTCCATCAAACACGGGAGGAACGAACCCCCCAGAGAGTATTATCGCCGACTCAAAAGTGCTTATTTCCAAGGTCGAAACGGCCCTGGGCTCGAGGAAGACCCTGCCTTCAGATCCCTGTTCATTCACAACCTGCACGAGTGTGTTCGCTCCGAAGTCTCAATGTATTGTCGGATGAAAAAACTGACAACTCAGGAGATTAGGAGATACGCTCAACAGGCTTGGGAAGCCGGCGGAAAGCCCCAAAAGCCTGACGCACATCACCGCGTCATGCACCTAACTCCCGACACCGAGCCGCGTTTGGAGCTTGAAGGCACAGAAGCTCCACCCACTAAGCCAAAATCTGCTAAACCTAGACCTGCTAAACCGCGAGAGCAGTCCCAATCTCCTCAACAGGGGAAGGGGGGTGCTGATTGGCCACCTAGGTCTGGACAATCAGACAGGAAGTGGCCCAACCAAAACCAACGGCAGGCAGGTCGGAACAGTGGAAGGTTTAAGGAGCGCCGCCCACAGGTAGGTCCCGAACACAAGTCCGCAGGTGAGTACTTGACCAAAGCCGACCTCCAGGAGATGTTTCAGCAGTTCCTAGCTAAACAGAAGGAACAGCTGAGATCTGCAGATGAGACCCCTGAACCAAAGTCTGCTTCTAAGAAGCCAGACTCAGAGCCAACGTCCGCATGACTAGGCGTGGCTCAACCCCCCAGCGTGGCCAGGACTTACCTGATCAGTTGGGGAAACACTACTGGTAGACCACAGGAGTCTCCTGAAATCTACCCCCCAGAGAAACCAGATACTAAATTTCTGAAGTTCCTTGGTGACTTAACAAACCATGATCATGCTCGCCGTTTGTACTGTAGCACCAATCTAGGTGGATGCATACAAGTTGATGCTCTGCTGGATACCGGCTCAGAAATCACCCTGATGTGCTCCACATTGTTCCATCGCGTGTCTGACACCATGCGGTCGCTCGGGAAACCAGTCCAGGTAGAACCCTGTGACCTGAAAATCACCAGCTACACCCAGACCCGGGAGTGTATCACTCACCGGGCGTGGCTGGACATCACCTTCCAAGACATGGCTCTGGTTCACCCGTTTTATGTCTGCCAGCTAGACACTGAACCACTTCTCGTTGGTCAGGACCTGCTTGAACGTCTAGCTCCCCTCATCGACTGCCAGAAGGGTCAACTGTGGGCCCAGGTGGACACACCTAAGCCCTGGAACCCAGATAGCAGCCGACCATCCTCCATTCTTGAAGTCAGCATAAGTGAGCCGCAAAACCCTTGTTCCAAGGTCATGCCCCTTCCTACGGCTCCCACAGACGATGTCCGCCTGCAAAGGCACGAAACCGCTCCTGGAACTCCTCTCTGCACACATTCATCTTTTCTCTGCTCGCTGAAGAACGTCAGCCTGCAGCCATATGCACCACACATAGTTGGTGGTCTTACCATCAACTGCACCCACATCTCAGATGCTCGCCTTGCTCTTTGGTCGGAAAAGTCAGCCATCAGCCAGCAGATGTTTGAACACCTGCGTCAGAAGGACCCCCTTCTGGTCAGTGTGACACGTAGCCATCGGCTCTTGTCACCTACTTGGCCGCAGAGGCTCCTGAAAGCGCCAGAGGTCTGCTCTCTGACTATCCAGCTTGGAGCAAGACAGCTCACACATACATTCAGCATCATACCACAGCTTGATCCACCTGCACTCATCGGAGCAGATCTGCTGGTTCGACTCGGTGCCCAGCTGGACACTTGCAATCAAGTCCTTTGGGCCCGGGCCACACCATCCTCTGAGCCTGGCTCAGAAGGCCCTGAACACTTGCTGTCCGGTCAGACCATTCCACAGGCCTGCCGTGCAGTGGTTGAGGCCAGCACGGTTCTGCCCCCACAGGTCAAAGGAGTGCCCGTTCGTCTGACTCTGATGAAGCATCAGAAGCTGCCAGGCACACAGGCCTTCTTCCAGCCATCACCACACTTCTTGGAGCTCAACTTAGCCGTCTGTGGCACGCCACTCTTGGAGCTGAACAATCGTTCTGCGTACTTGTTGGTCGAAAATCCGACCCAGAGTCCTATCCACCTGCCGGCAGGAAAGCCCTTGGGCATGCTGATAGATAGCTCATTCCATGACTTCGAACTTTCAGTCCCCGTGATCGGACAACTTCCGTTGTTCTTGAACGACAGACAGGTTGGTGCAGACACATTCAGTACTTTCCCTTCACAAATGATTACCATCAAGCGGCATGAAGCCCTTCCTGAGGAACCCATTTGCAGTGCAACCTTAGATACTGACGGCGGTCAGTGTCTAACGGTTTTTGCAATAAATACTCAACCCTCTGAGTCACCGGTTGAAAGCCCGGAACACCAGAGACCCTCCTCCTCTGAACCTTATGACGGCTTCGAGGCCGAAGTCAGCCAGCAGCTTGACAAAGCGGATGCGCTGGAGTCAGAGGAGCAGAGAGCAGCGCTTAGAAGCCTGTTCTATGAGTTTCAGTCCATCTTATCCAGGGACTCCCTGGACTGTGGACTCACAAACCTGCATACGGTTCGCATTCCAACGAACCCGAATGCCCCTCCTACTTTTGTACGTCAGTACAAGATTCCCCTCGCTGCTTATGAGTCGATCCAGGAGATCCTCGATCAGCTGAAGGAGAAAAACATCATCAGAGAGTGTAACTCCACTTACAACTCTCCCATCTGGCCGGTTCTGAAACCGACTGGGAAATGGCGTCTCACCATAGACTATCGCGCACTGAACAAACAAGTACCTCTCTCCAGGTGGCCTATGATCCATTTAGATCAGGAGCTAGCCAGAGTCAGAGATGCTCGTTTCTTCTCTACGGTTGACGTAGCCAACGGCTTCTGGACCATGAAGGTTGAGCCGGCGGACCAGTATAAACTGGCTTTCTCCTTTGGAAATCGCCAATATACTTGGAACCGCTGCCCCTTTGGCTACTCTAACTCACCTGCCGAGTTCAACATCTTCCTCCACAAAGCCATGTCAGATGCTGCTTCCAGAGGGAACCTCATATATGTCGATGACATCTTGATGAGGAGTCGAACCTTCGAGGAGCACCTGGCCGAACTCCGTCACGTGCTGCAACAGCTCGCTGACGCCGGAGCTAAATTGGCGATTCTCAAGGGACAGTGGTGTCGAACCAAAGTGGAGTATGTTGGACTGCTGGTTGGCCCTAATGGAGTCGAGCCCCAAGCGGGACGCATTAGAGCCATTCAGGACATCAAAGCCCCAGCTAATCTGACCGAACTCAGGAGCTTCCTCGGAGTCTGCAACTACTCCAGGCAGTTCATTGAGGAGTACGCTGAAATAGCGAGGCCCCTCACTGAGCTGCTTCAGAACGACACACCTTTCGTGTGGTACAGACCCCAAGAACTCTCCTTCCAGTTCCTAAAACAGAAGTTGGCGTCCGCACCCTGTCTGGCTTACCCAGACAAGGATAAAGAGTTCTACATAGAGGCTACTTTCTCCTCTCACTGCCTGAGCGCTGCTTTGAAGCAGAAACACGATCAGGACATGAGAGTTGTGGCATACGCCAGCAAGCCTCTGAGCAAGGTGGAACTCCAATTCTCAGACTGCGAGAGAGCTCTCCTCTCTACAGTCTGGGCCGTCGAACACTTTCGTAGTTACATCGGTGGACAGAAAGTGATCATTGAAACGTGTCATCAGCCCGTCACCTTCCTAAACAGCCAGCGACTTCGCGAAGGAAGAGTGTCAAACAGCCGCATTGCGACGTGGATGATGGTGCTCCAAGGATACAACATTGAGGTCAAGTATGGTCAGAACACCAAGCTAGCGCTAGGACAAGGGCTAGCAGGCTGCCAGCACTGTGACTCTGACTCCGTCATGGGCCCCCTGGACACACCTGCCGCAGTCTACCCAACCGCATCCAATCATCGCTACTTTGATGAGAATGTTTGCCAAGGGCTTCCGAAAGTTTACACTGATGGATGCTCCTACCTTCACGAAGGCCAGCTCCGTGCTGGGGTTGGAGTCGTTTGGGTGGACTGTGACACTAAGCAACCAAATCACTACCGGTTGGGCCAAAAGTCTAGTCAGTACGCCGAAATTGCTGCAGTGTTGATAACCCTCCAGCAGGCGGCAGCCTTGGACATCACTCAAATCGTCCTTTGCTCAGATTCAAACTACGCTAGACACAGCTTCATTTCTCACTTCCCCATGTGGAAGGAGAACCACATGAAAAACGCCAGGAACAGAGACGTGAAACACTCGGAGTTATTCCTAGCGTGTGATCTGCTCACCACTGAGAAAGGCATAATGGTCTACTGGAAAAAGGTCAAAGGTCACTCCAGGACCCTAGGTCCAGAGAAAGATGGTAATGACGAAGCTGACCGCCTTGCTAAGCTCGGTGCTGACCAGGGAACCTGCTGGGAATTCAAAGACGAGTGGCTTCCACCCAAGGCCGTTCACAAGGTCTGCGCGATTACTCGTCGCCATGCTAAACAGGCAGACGAACCTCGGACCGTTGAGGTACCCGTGTTTCTAGGCAGACAACCACAGGACGCGGACTTAGTCACCATGCAGGAACAAGATCCTGACCTGAAGCTCATCCGCGAGCTTCTCCAAAAGGGCCCGATGTCTAAACAACCATCACCACCTATTGGTGCAAGCCAAGATTTGGTAAACCTGCATCGTCAACTCACGCACCTGAAACTACAAAACGATTTGTTAGTTTACATGCGTGACGATCACAGCCCGCCGCGCTGGGTTGTTCCACTCGACCACAGAGGAGTGATGCTTGCCTACGCCCACGACACTCCGGTTGGAGGTCACCGCGGAGCAAAAGCTACCCTCGCGTCACTGACAGAAGTAGCATATTGGCCGTCGATGTCCAAGGACGTACACAGCTATGTCCAAGGCTGCCTCATCTGTGCCCAGTTTCAACCCTCCCAGCCGCTTGCTAGAGCACCACTGCAACGCAGGGGAATAACCTTCCCTTGGTCCCA
Organism: Nothobranchius furzeri; assembly: GCF_043380555.1. NCBI lineage: Eukaryota > Metazoa > Chordata > Actinopteri > Cyprinodontiformes > Nothobranchiidae > Nothobranchius > Nothobranchius furzeri. The sequence continues at coordinate 46,527,989 of NC_091744.1, read as the reverse complement.
CCTGCAGATCGACTGGGTTGGACCGGTTCCCAAATCGGCAAGAGGAAACAAATATATGCTAACTGTAACTTGCAGTTTCACAAAGTGGGTTGAGTGCCTTCCAGCGCCAAACGATACAGCCGTCACAACCGCTGTACTGCTGATTAACCACGTTTTCAGTCGATGGGGACTTCCACTCTGCATTGACTCTGACCGAGGAACTCATTTCACATCCAGTGTAATGACGTCCCTGTTTGAACTTCTGGGAGTGGAAGTGAGATTCCACCTTCCCTATCACCCACAGTCATCCGGACAGGTCGAACGGATGAACCGCACGGTCGTCTCTATGCTCAAAAAGTACGTCTGCTCCACTGGGAAGGACTGGGACGTCAAGCTCCCTCTGGTCCTGATGGCCATACGGTCCACTCCACAGCGATCCACTGGGGTTACGCCCTTTGAGATGATGACCGGCAGACTGATGACTCTACCACTGCACCTCCTGTATCACCCAGAGGATGTCAGTGTTGCCACTGCCTATACCGCTCATCAGTATGTGGCAGACTTGAAAACACACCTCAGAGCTACGTTCGCGCACGCTCAGAAGAAACTGGAGACCAACGTAGAAGGCGCTAAAGCCTACTACGACCAAAAGACAACCAGCCGCGAATACGAGGTGGGTGACAAAGTATTCTACTTTCGGTTCGCCCAACCGGCACGCAAACCTAAGAAGTTCCTGCCCTGCTGGTCAGGACCATTTGAGATCGTGGCAAAACTCTCTCCAGTTGCATACAGGTTACGCATCACCAAAGCGAGACAGGAGCCTGTCTACAAATGGGTACATGCAAACCAAATCAAACCCTACGTCAAACCATCCCCGCGGGTACAGAGACCAGACTCCCCGCAGGAGGTAGACGTAGTCTCGACATAGTTCTATGCATGGAAATGGAAAGGGGGGGAAAGTGCACGTTTAACCCACTAACATGTACTAACCGACAAAGAACCAGGCCCCCCCCCGCCGTCACTTTCACTAACCAAGAGAAACTCCTTCCTAGACCGCTAACAGGATGTACCTACTAAAACCTTACAGAGTACTCTGGTACTTATACTAGGCTCTGATTAATGAATCTCTACGTGCAATCAAGACTTTGTCTGAAACCATACATCAGGATATTGTGTACACACGAGTGGTGAGAGATTTGATGCAGGACCTGCTCAGGGAAGTAAGTTCCACGCTGGACAGCTTGGTTGAAAGTCGTATTTCCCCGTACTTGGTACCACTGGACCTGCTCAAAGTTAGCTTGACAGCTGCTACCCCTCTACTGTGCACCTTTCACAAATCCACCTAGCGTACAGCCTAGGTAGTGCAATTCCCATTCACGTTGATGCAGAAAATTAGAACTCGGTTTCCTGTTACATGTTCCCATAATTGTGACACCTCACATCTATAGGTTTAAGTCGATGCTGAACATTGGTATTTGAAAGGACGGTAGGCATTTCCACTTTGAACTAGAAACCTGACACTCCATCACCTCAACCTCGAACAGCATGACTCAGAGATTGAGATCATGGACGCTTTCCAGGGTTATAACTTTGCCTTCGATTTAGAAATTGACCAACAATTACTGATTGAAGGAACCAAATTTGCTAAGTTCACACAAAACCCGCGTGAACTTACTTTGACGCCCAAGACGCTACATTGACACAGATTATACGACTTTAATCTGCACATTGGTCGCCCTGGGGATGGAATGGCTCATCACGGCCGTGATAGCTTATTCCGCCTACAGGCGTGTTAAGAAACTCCAAGATAAGATGCACTTGCTCACCTACGGTGTGCCTCGTGACCGCGTTCGGGGAGACTCCAAGCGTGAATGTACCACTCCTGTCTAAAGGGGGTGAGCAACATTTTCTTTGTTATTTTGTAACCCTAAGAGTAGTTCTCACTTTAGTCTACCTCACATTTTTATCTGAGTGTTGCATTATGTCACATTCTTTATAAGCTACACACTGAATGTATGACCTAAGAATGTATTTTATGAGACCTCAAGGTTGCTATGAATTTTCTTGGATGTTATATGTTACATGTTTTTTTTTTTTGGGTTTTCTGTATTTTTGTTTCTTACTTGGTCACATATTGACTAGTGGTTATGTGCCGGCCCAGCTCAGTCTGTCAATGACTCTGTCTGACGCACCAGCACATTGTAGTACCTCTTAGTTTTATGGTCCTTGTTTTAGCCCAAAGACTGTCCTGATCCACCCTTTGGACCAAAAAAGGGGGGAATTTTGGGACCACATAGGTCAATGCGCGTTTGCGAACTATGGACCTCGTACATCACCGCGTGCTCCATAAACTGAACTGTATGGCCGGCGGTGAGATGCCTTTGTGTCCACTCGTGGAGTTAACCGTCCACCGACCTTCCTCCTTCTACACTACCTCTCGCATGGACGACATCATCATTGCGTACCACCTGCGTGAGTGGCTTCTTCTCGTTATGCGCGTTGGGGACTATCCCGTTTCCTATCCTCTTTGTGCCTGACCAGGATCAAAGACCAAAGGCGCCAGGATCCAAGACAAAGACCAAAGACTAAGGCGTCCAAGGAGACCAACGTCCTAAGGGACAAACCCACCTGTGCTTCCGACAATCAAGTCGACCTACGTTCATGAGGAACAAACCCATCTGTGCTTCCGACGATCGAGCTTTGGGCGCGATCCCCGAAACCAAAAGGGGGAATGTTGAGGGTCTGACCTCATGAGGAAATTACTATGCAGTGATTTTCCCCAAAATGACTGTGCTTAAATTGCTCTGAAAAGCAAATAATCACATCAGCGCCAAGAAACTTCATTTCCCATGATGCTTTGCACACGGAAGCATTGTGATGACGTCACCGCCTAGTACCAGAAACACGTTCTGCGCATGTGCGGGAAGCCGTGGAGCTTTTCCCGCGAACTAAGACCATAAATCTTCAGCAGAGACAAAGAAACCTCGTTCTTTTGCCCAGGATACCTGGCGGTGAGGACACGCTTGTCGAACGCTCCGACTTCTTTGAGCACGCGGAAGCTCTAAGAGCCAAGTTGAGCCCACGGGACCGCTGATCTGCTCGTTTCTGCTCCCCTCCAGCTGATGTTTGAGGACACAGAACCCGCGGAGGGAAACAACAACTCCATCCAGCTCTCAGAAACGCTGTAAGTTGTCAAACTCAGCCCAAAAGGAACTTCGTTTTCTTTGTGTCCAGCCGTGGAGAAACACTCGTGGAGCCAAACAACGGAGAAAGCATCAAACCGGCGGATGACGCTGAAAACTGCGGAGAAACACGGAGAACCGTCAAATCAAAAGGGGGAGGGACGCCTCGCTCTTTTGGTGATCAGAAAACTAATTTTTCTCTCATTCTTTTCTTCTCCCGTTTCCTCTATAGTCCAGAATAAGCAATAAAACCGCGCTATTGCTTAAAAAAAGTAGCTTCGTGTTTTCCTCTTTCGTTCCAAATTCGTCCTTCGGGTCATTTTGAAAGAATAAACTGCTTATTAATCATTGTTTGGTATCTTTAAATGTTCGGCCATGGCCAGGCTGATAAACTAAGGATATTAACTCGTGATTAATCTTTTGTGTTGTTGCATGATCCTTTGAAATGTTTTGAGTGATTTAAGGTTAAGTTACTACTGATTCTAAGTGCTTTGGAAGTTAAAGTGCAAGTTGCCACCCACACTTTAGCCAGACAAAGGAGTCAGCCATCTTGTATTCAAGACTCCATTTTGAATCCATACACACGCACACACACTACTCCTTTGTGAGAACAAAGGACCCCATTCATACATCCTACATACACACAAAACACCTTGAACATTATTTTGAATATACATCCTTTTATTATATCACATGGTTATTATTCATTTATGCCACTGTTTATTCATTTGACAAATTGTTAATTAAACGTTATAAAATTCAGATTTTCGTCTCCAGTAGCTTTGTTGTGTCGAAGAGAAGTCTCTGCTCCAAGGATTCTACGAACTTCAAGAAAGACTGATAAGAGTTTTGGATTCAATTTTTCCCCGGAAAAAGGGGAATGGTGCCCCGTATATCTAAGAATATCTTAATTAATTAATAAATCAGTAAATATTCCCATATTTACAGAATTTATTGAAGAATCCAAAAGTAAGTTAACGCTTACGAATTGTTCGCTCCTAATAACCCCAACACTGTGTTTGAACCCAGAAGATGCTTCTTGATGCCACAGATATGTGATGATTTAGTTTGTTTCTTTATTTTACTCAAGAATAAGAGATTAAAATATTACTAAAGCAGTTCAATGTAGTTAAATTAGTCATTCACATGATTCTAACATGCTGCAGTGTGTGTGTGTGTGTGTGTTACACATATAGGACTGCATGAGACAGCGTGGTTTCATCAAATCCATGCAGTCCTATATCTTGGCTGAAGTAATGGCTCAGGAAAATAACATATTACATAATGACGTCTCTGCAGTGTTTATGATAACGTTTTATCCTATCTTTGGTCTGGGAGGTGTAACATATCATGATACAAGCCTTTTAAAACATGTTAAAGTGTTACAAAAGGAGATAAATGCATAAATTTAAAGTTCATGTTTGGAGACCAACCTTCACAGTTTGGAGGCTCACGCTGGTGAGGAGACACCGTTAGTTCTAGTAACACCTGGGCTCCCAAGGCCTGTTCTGACAGGATGGACGTTACGGGACCCTTAAGGATTCCAGTTGGATGATTGGAGGATTATTTAGGAGGATTGGAATGAACAAACTGATTTCAGTGGTGATCGGTTAAATGAGTGAGTGAACCCACCACCAAGGATGAGCTCTGCTAACTTAAAAATCCGCTGCTCTAAATAAGCATGAAGGTCAGAGAGGAGCTCTAGGATGGACACGGATAAAGGAACTGTAATGTAGAGGTAAAGTAGGGCAGGGCCAACGTTAGCAGCGGTCATACGATCCATCTGAAATGTTTGACTGCATTAGGCTTGTTATATTATGTAACAGGTTAGAGCACAGTCTCATGTTAGAGTTTTGTCATGAAAACATTGAGATACCTCACATGCTGATGGCATCTTAAAAAATTATTTTTTCTCAAAGAACAATTTTAACCACAATTGAAACTTACCATCCTAGAAAAACCTCGTCCAATCAATGTGCACATCCTGTTCTCACCGATTGGATAGAAATCCCTCCTTCAAGCTGTGCGTGTGCGCGCACACACGAGCGAATTGTGAACTGGCGTTGTGATTTAGCACTACTTAGATGTAGCCATCCTTACGCTGACAAAAATGTAACTAAGTAACTTTTACTTTGAGTACATTTTGTTTACGATACTTTTTACTTTTACTTAAGTAAAAATTTAGGCAAGTACTTTTACTTGTAATTGAGTAAAAAATTATCAAAGTATTGGTACTCGTACTTAAGTAGGAAATTTTAGTACTCTTTCCACCTCTGCTCGCAGGTGACGATGGATGAAGATATCGCATTAGAGTACTTGTTTAATTTGTAATTTTAATTCCGGTGCGTGTTAGCAACCGAAACACATCCTCACGTGCTTGTGGATATCATATAATGCATATGAAGATATGACTGTAATAATAAGTAAAGGTTATCAGCTGTAGCTTTAGTGTGCTCATAGGAAACGTGACAAAAGAACACAAAATACATTTCTCTTTATGGCCTATATAGTTGTCATCATCAACGTAACATGATTTAAAGAATACACGTGACCAACTAACATTTCATGTTCTACCACCGGATGTTGGGATCAAAATATGAACCAATCAGATCTTAGATCAGGTGAGAGCCAGGCGTTTCCCGTCATCCTCTAGGTTTTGCAGCCGAGGGAGAGCAGCTGCAGCGCCTTGCTCCAAAATCTGCGGCCGCCTTGATCTCACGAGGTTATCGTTGTCTATGTATGCATGACATCAGAGCAAGTCAGACACAAATCTAACCGGCATGCACTGTGCGCCGATCACCGGTGGTCTAATCTGCGCAGAACTGGCTCATCTCGAACACAGCCATACTCAGTCACCTGATGAGTAGATAAATACATTTTGCCGTAATATCGAGTTGTTGAAATTTTAAACAAGTAGCAGGAGATATTGTTAGAGCTGAATATGGTGTTCTAATTCACCACTAGCACTGCTAGCTCAAAATTAGGCTCTATGCTTTGCCAGCTGGTGTCTATTTACAAATGTGATCACAGCAGTGTTTGCAAATGCAGACTTGGCAACCCCATGCGCTCAAATATGATTGGCTCTGGAATCAGGAAGTATGAAGGCAGGGCAAATACACACACAGGTCGTGTTCAAGTATGAACTCTAACGCGATATCTTCATCCATCGTCACCTGCGAGCTACACATGTAGGGAAATCTGTCCGACTTAAACACCGGCTTTCAGCCACTCCACCTGCTACTTCCGTCTGCTCTTGTCTGTTTTCCAGGTGAGGCGCAGCTCAACTCGAACACGGCCAATGACTCCACACCTCTTTGGCTCATTTATTAGGTTTTATGTTTTTGAGCGTTTCAGAAGGATTAGAGCACATATGTCAGACTCAAGGCCCGCTGGCCAGATGTGGCCCGTGGAGCATTTTTATGTGGCCCGCCAGATAAATATAAAAAATATATTAAAACTGGCCCGCTGGCAGATTTTACCGCAAAGACTTCAACTCCCATGATGCTTTGCGGCATCAGCGCGGGGCCGAATCGCCCCCTCCTTTGTGTTTTTTCCAGCGCCTGCTGCCGGTGTCTGAAGCTCCGCTGTCTCGGACAAACTAAACACTTCTATGGCGTTTAAAGCGTGCCACAACCCGTGCACGCACATTGGGTCCACAGCGCGCGTGTGAACGGGACTCGCGAGCGCAAATATACATGGCAGCGCGCGTGTGAACGGGACTCGCGAGCGGAAATATACATGGCGAGAGGTCATTTGTGCACTGAGAGGGAGCAAACTGTGTCTGTGAGCGCACAAGGATGTGCACAAGTGACAAACCTGCGTGCGCGCGTTGTCAACGAGCACACGGCAGAGGAAAACGTGCGCGCGCGGCAGCCTCTGTGCGCGCTCGGCAGCCTCTCTGCGCGCTCGGTTTCTGACTCCTGCTCGCTCGGCTGTAAGGGCTTTTGGCACTCTGGAGGCGTGGCCTGTGGCAGACCTTCTCTGTCCTCTGATTGGTCAGTTTACCCCGCACTTTACCCTCTATCTATATAAAAAAGTATGATATTCAGTAGTTGCTGGCACAGAGGCTGCCGCGCGCGCACGTTTTCCTCTGCCGTGTGCTCGATGACAACGCAGGCACGCAGGTTTGTCACTTGTGCACATCCTTGTGCGCTCACAGACACAGTTTGCTCCCTCTCAGTGCACAAATGACCTCTCGCCATGTATATTTCCGCTCGCGAGTCCCGTTCACACGCGCGCTGCCATGTATATTTGCGCTCGCGAGTCCCGTTCACACGCGCGCTGTGGACCCAATGCGCGTGCACGGGTTGTGGCACGCTTTAAACGCCATACACTCCTCTCACTCAGCGCCGAGTTCACTCAGCTATTTTCTGACGTTGAAGCCCAGAAACTGAGATTCTAGCCGCTCAGTAATGTGTTCACGACTGAAAGAGAAAGTTTTCCTACTAACGTCCAGACAGAGCTGATAGATTTTAAAAATGCTGATTATACCACAAGTAATGAATACCACTGATGACTTTTATTTGTAACTGACTTGCTCGTGTGAAATTTGGTTAATTCACATTCAGTGTTAATGCAGAAATAAGTTTGTTTCCAAATTTAAAGGTTCAAAAATGCATATATGTTGATAAAGAAAATGTGCAAATTTGCCGTCACTTTTCAAGGTTTGGCCCTCGACTCCGTCCCAGAGTTTCATTTCGGCCCCGTGTGAGTTTGAGTTTGACACCCCTGGATTAGAGCAACAACGTTACTAACAACTTTCCCCTTTGTCAGCAGGATACGAGAATTTAGTCTAAATATTTAGTGAGCTTACAAAAGAGAGGAAGCACGAGTTTTGTCATTATATATATATACATATATATATATATATATATATATATATATATATATATATATATATATATATATATATATATATATATATATATATATATATATGTATATATATATATATTTGTATTTTTCAAACAACTAAATTAATGCACACAAAACTGGTTAATTTTGCATTTTTATCCAATAAAAAATCTTAAAAAATACAGACTTTTATCCTTAACCTAATATTAGTAATAATTATGAATAAATAAATAGTTGATATGCTCTGATAGGCGATTTTAAGAGCAGAAAATCTCTTTTCCTGCATACCACAGAAAATTTCAGCTAAATATAAAAATCTTGTCTTTGATTATAATTGCCAAAATGTTATTTAAACAATAAATTTTACATTTAAAAGAGACGAACTCCTCTGTTGGCCCTGGTTTTAATTGCAGGGGTAATTTATTTTTTTACATGAAATAATGAAAACTGCAAATTAATGAACAATTGACAACATTCAATATGAAATCAGCTCCAAGCTTTGCCAGATAACAGAGATCAGGTGGAATTTTCTTTGTAGATAAAATGGATCATGCTAGCCTGGCCTGCCAGACTGTCCTCTGTTTAGTTCTACACAGAGGACAGTCTGATCCTGACTGACCCTGGCTGGCCAGGCAAGCATGATGATGGCTGGTGGGAAAAATATAGATCTGTTGGTTTCTAAATCTAATCATCTCCTTAGTTAATATGAACAATCTTTGTACTTTTATGACATTAAAAACATAAGTACACACACACACACACACACACACACACACACACACACACACACACACACACACACACACACACACACACACACACACACACACACACACACACACACTTTTAATCATGACGAGCAGGATTGTTTTAAAGGCCTCAGATATCAGGGATTTCTTGTTTATTCTACCCAACATGATGACATGTAAACTGAAGAACTGGAGGCTGAAAATGTCAGAAATGCATCTTAAACCAGAAAAAACTAAATTGTGTCTTCAGGATGTCCACTAGAGGGCAGCACTGATTTCCAAACATCATGATCATGTCCTTTTTGTACTCCATTGATTTCCTGAACATGGTGCAATAACATGTAATAAATGTTCTACAGGTCTTCAGATATTTTGACTAGTCTCAGTAATTAAAGTGCAGACACATCAGTGATGACAGTGTTCCCATTTAAACAGCTGAATTACTACAGAGATGTTAAATGTACAGAGTCAAAATATTCCAGACATCCAACTGAGAAATGTTTTATTGGTCAGTTGTGCTCCAGCTTGTGAGGAAGTTGACTTGAGGTTAAAACCTGGATGTCTGCAAATTTTTTACATTTTAATAATGACAAGACTGAGGTCATGCTTTTTAGTCCTAGTGTGTCCAGTGGGCCATGTTCTGCTGACCTTGGTCCACTAGCCCTTTTCTTGAAACCTCTAGCGACCAGTCTGGGAGACCGGCTTGACAGTGATCTGCTTCTGGAAAAGCAAATCAGTGCAGTCACCAAAGCCAGTTTTTATCAGTTAAGGAGGATTGCCAAGGTTAAGCGTCTGCTCTCAAGTCATGACTTTGAGACGGTGATTCACGCATTTATTACATCATGTCTAGACTATTGCAACACACTGTACCTTGGTCTTCCTCAGTCTCACCTGTCCCGTTTTCAAATGGTGCAAAATGCAGCAGCACGCCTATTGACGGGGTTCGAGAAAGAGGGAGCACATCACCCCAATTTTAGCTTCGCTGCACTGGCTGCCTGTGGTTTATAGGGTCCAGTACAAGGTTCTTTTATTGGCTTTTAGAGCTGTACATGGCCTTGCTCCGCAGTATCTGTGTGAGCTTTTAGTAACTTTCTCCCCGTCTCGGTCACTGAGGTCAGCCGACCAGTTTCTCCTGGAGGTGCCGAGAACAAAGAGAAAGCTCAGGGGTGATAGAGCTTTCTCAGCAGCAGCTCCAAGGTTGTGGAATGTACTCCCGATTCAGATTAGGATGGTTTCATCACTGTCGGGTTTTAAATCCCTCTTAAAGACTCATCTGTTCTCAGTTGCTTTTAATTCAGTTTGAGAATGCATCTGTTTTTAGTAGCTTTTATGTCAGTTTGATATGTTTGTTTTATCATGATTTTACCTTGTGATGAACTTTTTATCTTGTTTTTAGAATTTTTGAGGAAATTCTGTTCATTTTGTCTTGTTAAGCACTTTGGTCAGCTTTTATGCTGTTATAAAGTGCTATATAAATAAAGTTGACTTGACTTGACTTGGCTTGACTTAGACTTCTGATAGTGGTCCCACGCTGGTCCAGACTGGGAAAGCAACTTGGCAGTTTCTTCCTTAAATCACTGTTAACATTACTGGCTAGAGTCAAAACAGAGACTCAAAATGAAAGTTTACCACAAAAAACAAATATGACAAAGTACTTTAAAAATGCACAAATGGAACATTGGCCGACAAAGACCAATGACAGAGTCCTGGTGGATTTCTTTGTGAAATGGTGTGGCCTGAGATTTGAATAAAAGCAGGAGAGATTCTTGGGGATTCTAGAAGCACAGATACTTCACATTGTTCCATCGTGGGGAAAAATGGAGTACTATAAAAAAATTAGACAATGCGTTAAGACAGCATCTGGGATTAATAAAGTATTTCTGAATATGAGTAATACATACCCATTAACATTTACATCTTCCTTAACCAAGTGCTTTAAACAGGCCATCACCAAGCTTCTTACCTCATTGACAGAATTGGTGGATTTTTGCACGGACCCTATAATCCTTACAATTTTATTTGGGTGGAAGTTGGGTTATTGGGAAAGCCAATCGATTAATGCAATCAGAAATTAGTTCTGATGTTTGTTTGGGCTTATGGTACCATTGCAACAGCTGGGTCCAAGTTGTTTCATCTAACACAGTGGTTCTCAACCTTTTTTCCGCAAGGACCCTCTTGCCTGTGTCCAAAACAAGCCAAGGACCCCCAATACCAACTCCTACCCACAGAAACACATACATGCACCAAAGTTGCACCTCACAACCTCATAACAAACACAATTGTGGGAAACCCCTGCCAAGGGTGGACTGGCCATCTGACGTATCGGTCATGTCCCCGTGGACTGTTTACCCAGTGTAGGCTGGTCTGGTCTGCACTCAACCCCCACCCCCAACGGCCAGCAGGACCGCCCTTGGGGGTGGAGTGGGGGTGGGGGGGATGTCCAGACTCAAGATTGGGAACCACTAATGTAACTGGTGAGTTCAGGTGAAGTTGTAAAATTAGGACCTCCTGCCCCTTCATCATTCCATCCATTCTGTACCAGATCCAAAGCATGCGCCACACACACACACACACACACACACACACACACACACACACACACACACACACACACACACACACACACACACACACACACACACACACACACACACACACACAGTAAACTTTCCAAAAGAGATGCTTTTTGCCCATAACAAACTTGTCCTTTAGCTGAGCAGGCACTCATACAGCTACAGCAGTTTGCTTTAAATGCACAGTGGAAAACCTGCAGCAGTCACAGTGGGAAAGAAAGACCTCCAACTATATTGGAAACCAAAAAAATAAGTGGGGGGCATTGCAGACAGGGGCACAGATAGGATTTTCAAACTGGGGAGGACAAAGTTCCAATGTACCCTCCCCAAACACATGCACATACACACATACACACACACACACGTACACATACACAAACTATTGAAAGCGTCTTAACTAGAGCTCAGTCAGTTTGAGTAATTTCATCCAACGGTTTACGTAAAAAATAACTTTTATATACGTGTCTGAAGCCATTATGCAGTGGAACGCTGGCAACAAAGCTCTGCCTGATCAACACTATAAATGATAAGATAAGTAAGTAAGGACTCCAAAGTGCTTTACACTACAGTGTATCATTCGTCCATTCACACACACATTCACACACTGATGGTGATAAGCTACAATGTAGCCACAGCTGCCCTGGGGCGCAATTATACGTTTTATCTAATATTTGCGCTCTTCATGTTGCACACATCTCCTCCTCTCCCCGACTGGGAGCCTCTCAGCGGGAGGTGATTTTCAAACTCTAAAAACTCCCAAACTTTGCTCAACCTGAAGGTTCCACATCTCCACTATCTTCTGGTGTAAAGTAGTAACTTCATGAGGGATCATATTTGTAGATGAGACTTGTTAGTCAGCAATGAGGCTTTGGCGCTCATAACGAGTAAGTCCCAACACTGACAACAACGTACTGAAACTAGAACCAACATGCATAAACAGACAGATCGGTCCCGCCTACTTACACTGTTGGTCTTTTTAAATACGCAGTAATCATGGCTTGCCTTTTTCACTTCATCCTGCATCCTAGCAGCAACCACTTTGGCGCCTCTGGAGGTGGTGTTTGTTTACGTCATGCTGCATTCAATAGAATTGGAAAAAGGAGCTTCAAGCACTCAACCTCCGAATTTGTTTTCTTTCTCGCCTTAGTTGGGGGGGACGGATCGGGGTCAATCTTAGTCTGGGGGGGAAAGATCCCCCCGTCCCCCACCCTATCTGCGCACCTGTGCAGAGCCCCCTTGGGTTTGACTGACAGGTATCTGGAGAGAGCAGCACAGAAATTCATTAAGATTTGGCCACTTGAGTGTAAAAAAAGACACAATAAAACATTTAAGTTTGAATATCCGATACCCTCAATATAAAGCATAATTTGATTCTATTGCTTGTCTCCATTTTCTCTTTGTTTTTATAGATTCATCCAGAGAAATTAGAAATGCAGGCGGGTGGAGACAGAGGCTCAAGGCATGGCCTTATAGCTTCAGGTCAGTGATCCTATTTGACCCATGTGTGGATGAAGAATTGCTTTTGGCTCAGCCAAGAACGACCAGGGGAAACACGGGTGCCATGAGGGCCAATCAGAGAGGCCATCGATCAGTCTGCCTTAATCTCACAGCTGGCGAGCACATCCCCACTCCAATCTAAAACTCAGCAGCTTAGTTTGACTGACGGATGACTGGCTCACTTCCAAAGAAATGGTTCCACGTTTCAGTGTGACAAGATCCAGGTGGATGGTGCCACTAATATTAAAAGGAGATTAAATATGTTCTAAAACAAGGCAAGCAGTGCGACAGCCAAAGCAAATTAAAAAAGGGACATTACAAAACCCTGATAATGACGCCAGGAAAAAAAAGAGCGTTCAATCAAGTGTGCGCAGGGCCTCAAGGGACAAGGCAGTCCAGTGCTCCTCTGCTCTGACTGGGGGTGGGGGGGGTGGTTTCAGGCACATGTGTCCTCACGACACCGTCCGGGGTGCATCTCTGCCTCTTACCCCGGCTTTCCACAGGAACCGTCAGCAGCACGTTACTGCAGCAGCATGTCATAGCTGCTGATAGGAACCGCTGTGGTCAACAGAACCTTTTCCACTGGAGCCGTCGGCAGCCATCAGCAGCGCGAGTCGGCCGCGTCTCAGGAGCAGCAAGTCGCGGCCTTTACGCGCCGGTTCTATTTTCTACACGCAACGCCTCTGAAACGGGTCAAGTTCGACATTTTTGGGGAAGGAAAGACAGGAAATTGGACGCGGAAACAGAGCGAAGCTATCGAGATTTTCAGAATAAAGAACGTACTGCCTTCTGGTTGCTTTACTTTTAAAAAACGTTACTAACTGTGCGTCCCTGTGAGAAGTTATCACATAGCTAGCGGTCTCCTTTGTTTTTCAGGTCCGTATTGGCGATTATAAAACGGACAGAACATAAAACACAAACCATGTTGTAGTTTTCTCCTGCTTGTTGTTGTGTTTACTGACGAAGTCACTCGTGTGACTTCGTGCTCTGTCGGTGACAGCTGCTCCCCTGCTGCTTCGCGTCTCGTGGGAAGGGCCAAGCAGCAGCTTACGCGAGCAAGACGTGCTGCTGCAGTAACGTGCTGCTGACGGCTCCCGTGGAAACCCGGGGTTAGGTGGCTCTCCTGTCTGCCATCCTAGCTGTGTCTGCCCTGGTCCATGCGTTCCTCCCTTTAAATAAAACCTGTCTGCCCTAGCCTCCTGCCTGCATCTGTTCATTAATTGGCAGTCCAGGCAGCACTCTGCCACAGGTGTAGATAATTTGGGGTGATTAACACAGAATGGAACACAATGTTGCACCAAACAAACTAAAAACACACCATCAATAAAAACATGCACATTAGAATAAAAACAAGTAAAACATGCAATATAGAATATAACATAACCCCGGCTTTCCACCGGAGCCGTCAGCAGCACGTTACTGCAGCAGCACGTCATAGCTGCTTATAGGAACCGCTGTGGTCAACAGAAACTTTTCCATCGGAGCCGTCAGCAGCGCGAGTCGGCCGCGTCTCAGGAGCAGCATGTCGCGGCCCTTACGCGCCGGTTCTATTTTCTACGCGAGACGACTCTGAAATGGGTCAAGTTCGACATTTTTGGGGAAGGAAAGACAGGAAATCGGACACGGAAACGGAGCGAAGCTCCCGAGATTTTCAGAATAAAGAAACGTACTGCCTTCTGGTTGCTTTACTTTAAAAAACAGTGTTGGGGTTATTAGGAGCGAACAATTAGTAAGCTTTAACTTACTTTTGGATTCTTCAATAAATTCTGTAAATATGAGAATATTTACTGATTTATTAATTAATTAAGATATTCTTAGACATCTCCGGGGCACCACCCCGTTCAACCGGGGAAAAATTGAATCCAAAACTCTTATCAGTCTTTCTTGAAGTTCGTAGAATCCTTGGAGCAGAGACTTCTCTTCGACACAACAAAGCTACTGGAGACGAAAATCTGAATTTTATAACATTTAATTGAACAATTTGTCAAATGAATAAACAGTGGCATAAATGAATAATAACCATGTGATATAATAAAAGGATGTATATTCAAAATAATGTTCAAGGTGTTTTGTGTATGTATGTGTGTGTGTGTTTCTAAAATGGAGTCTGTATACAAGATGGCTGACCCCTTTGCCTGGCTAAAGTGTGGGTGGCAACTTGCACTTTAACTTCCAAGGCACTTAGAATCATAAGTAACTTAACCTTAAATTCACTCAAAACACTTCAAAATGGTCATGAAACAACACAAAAGATTAATCACGAATAATATCTTTTTAGTTTAACCACGTGGCCAAAGCAGAAAACATTTAAAGATACCAAACAATGATCAATAAGCAGTTTATTCTTTCAAAATGACCCGACGGACGTGTTTGGGAACGAAAAGAGAAACTCGTCTGGTAATTTGAAGCAATAGCGTGGTTTTATTGCTTATTCTGGACTATAGAGGAAACGGGAGAAGAAGGAGAGAGAGAAAGAGATGAGTTTCTGATCACCAGAACAGTGAAGCATCCCTCACTGTTTGATTTGACGGTTCTCCGTGTTTCTCCGCAGTTTGGCGTCGTCCGTCGGTTTGATGCTTTCTCCGTTGTTTCCCTCCACGAGTGTTTCTCCACGGGCTGGACAGAGACAGCAAAGTTTCTTTCTGTGCTGAGTTATAGCTTACAGCGTGCTTGATGGAGTTGTTGCTTTCCTCCGCAGTTCTGTGTCCTCAAACATCAGCTGGAGGGGAGCAGAAACGAGCAGATCTGATGGGCTTGCAGTTTAGTTTCCAGCGGTCCCGTGGGCTCAACTTGGGCACTTAGAGCTTCCGCGTGCTCAAGGGAGTCGGAGCGTTCGACAAGCGTGTCCTTACCGCCAGGTATCCTGGGCAAAAGAACGAAGTTCCTTTGTCTTTCCTGATGATTTATAGTCTTAGTTCGCGGGAAAAGTCCGTGACTCCCGCGATGCACCGAATGTGTTTCTGGTATTAGGCGGTGACGTCATCACAATGCTTCCGTGTGCAAAGCATCATGGGAAATGAAGTTTCTTGGCGCTGATGTGATTATTTGCTTTTCAGAGCAATTTTAGCACAGTCTTTTGGAGAAAATTACTGCATAGTAATTTCCTCATGAGGTCAGACCCTCAACAACAGTTACTAACTGTGCGTCCCCGTGAGAAGTTATCACCTAGCTAGCGGTCTCCTTTGTTTTTCAGGTCCGTATTGGCGATTATAAAATGGACAGAACATAAAACACAAACCATGTTGTAGTTTTCTCCTGCTTGTTGTTGTGTTTACTGACGAAGTCACTCGTGTGACTTCGTGCTCTGTCGGTGACAGCTGCTCCCCTGCTGCTTCGCGTCTCGTGGGAAGGGCCAAGCAGCAGCTTACGCGAGCCAGACGTGCTGCTGACGGCTCCCGTGGAAAGCAGGGGTAAGTACAACATTACCACTCTGTGACATCAGCACCAGAACATCAGGTGGTACTTCACTCTATTCTCATCACTTCTGGTTGCTGCAGTTAAATATGACTTTTTAAATTCAGGCTTAAAAGATAATTACTTTTGTAAAATCATACATTAAATATTTCTACTTTAACCAACAGAGCTAAAATAATCAAATTTGCCCAGAGGTATGTAGTTCAACTCCTTGCTAACACAAATATCTAATCAGATAATCAGGTGACAGCATTTGTTCATTTAGATCATTGTTTCCCAACCCTCGTCCTCAGGCCACACTTACCTGCATGTCTTCGCACCTTGTCCCACAACTCAAGCAGGAGGTAAAGCTTAGGTTGGATTTACATCACTTCCTCAGGAGGACATCAAGTGCTGCAGATGCCTGTTAATCACTCCTTCAATTAAATCAGGTGTGTGGCGGCGGGGAAAGACTGGTGTTTAAAAGGTCAACATGGAAAACATGCAGGACAGTGGGCCCTGAGGATCACCATCAGCAGCAGCAGCAGCAGATTTATCTGTGCAGCACTTTTAACAATCCAAAGGATACCCAAAGTACTGAACACAGCCCACTTAAAATTTACATTTACAAGTTACGTGACAATAGTTGAGCGGGTGCTAAAATGAATAATTGTACAAACATTGGTACTAAAACAAACACTGAACACAAAATGAGAACACTATTTACTGTACGATGTGCTTAAAAGCTACTATGTAAAAATATGTCTTAAGCCTTTTTTAAACACTTCGACTGAGGAGGCCATTCAGTGGCAAAGCATTGCACAGCCTTGGGTCCACAACTGCCTCTTGATTTCATTTTTGCTGTCGGAGCAACCAGCAGGAGCTGAGTAGTCGACCGGTGTATGCGAGGAGGCTCGTACAACTAAAGTATAGTTCAGCCAAATACGATAGAGCTAAACCCTGCAGGGCTTTAAAAACGAGTACAAGAATTTTAAATTTGATGCTGTACTGAACTGGGAGCCATGTGGCCAAGACTGGGGTGATGTGCTCTTTCCTTCCAGTACCTGTTCAAAATCTGGACCATCTGTAGTCTAGAGATGGAGGCCTGATTTATCCCTGAAAGCAAGGAATTACAGTAGTCCAGATATGAGGTCACAAACGTGTGGACAACAGTTTCCAGATGAGCTCTCGATAGAATAGATCTAATCTTAGAGATACTCCATAAATGAAAAAAAAAAAAAGATCTAACGGTCCCATTGATGTGTTTTTCCAAAGCGAGTCCATCATCCATTTTAGCCCCAAATTGGTAACAACCTCCTTCCTGAATGGGCCAGTGTTGCCACCTCTGGAGCCATAGAATGCTCACGTCTCACATTTGCGCTGAAGGCAATAACCTTGCTTTTTTTCATCATTAAGACTTAAGAAATTGGGAGCCAACCAAGCTTTAACCTCTGATAAACAGTCCAAAAATGGCTGGACCAAGGTTGCTGCGCTACGCTTCAGGGGAATATAGATCTGGCAGTCATCTGTATAGAGGTGAAAACTGGTCTCATGTTTATGGAAAAACATGCTTTGCAACCACATATAAACTGGAAAATGAATGTCCATAGGCTTGAATTATAAGTTTTTGCTTCCAAATGGGAGGTTCCCACGACCGCCATTTTGACTGTGTCAGGTGTCTTGTCATGTCCATATAATCCAAAAATGGGAAAAGAGGTGGAGCTGAGGGTGGGGCTGTTAAGGCTGGAACAAATGACCCAGTGTAGCTACTAGCTAACTTTAAGTGATTTTCCAGGAGCTCAACTCAGAACAACTTGGACCGATGCAGCTCGGTCCGACCACTGTTCCCAAAGGGCACGATTCGGTATTTTCCCTCTATTTTCTCCCTGCTCCGTTGAGGTACTTGGCAAGGCTGAGTCGGGCTGGCATTGTGATTCTGGTCACCCATTAGCTAGGGGGCGGAGTCACTGGTTGTAGAGCCCTGCACGGGCCTAAAATCTGAGCCTGTGTCCGGCCCGGCCCGAGGGGGTGGAGCCCCAGCGCGACCCGGCCCGAAAAGGTTTTCAGGATTCTCTGGCCCGACCCGAGCCCGACTTTTTTTTTAGCCAACTAAATGAAAACAAAGTGCGTCAATCCTGACCAATGTGTTAAAAGACGTGCAGGATCCGATCAATTTGTTTTCCCCTCATTTACCGTCACAGAGATAACGGCGCACTGGCTCTGATGGTAATCAAGTTAAATTATATCTCTTTCCAACAATTTTCACAAGAAAACAAAACAGTCAAAAGCAGGGCTTGTGTTGACCGGACAGTTCCCGTATTTGACCGTTTATTTTGAGGGAGAAAGAATAGAAAGAATTACCCCGACGCATGCAGACGAACTGACATTTTATTCTACGCACATCGCAGATGTAGCTAAATCACCCAAGAAAAGATTCCCATCCGAACATCTGAGCTGGACACTGCTCAGCGCAGCTCGCTGTCAGCGCATATGTGCACAGCGAGCTGAAGTTGTGGAGAGGGGCTTGGAGCGCATCGCAGAACCAGAGCGCATGCGGGAAGGTTCCTCCCACTGAAGCGAGTGTTTTCCAAACCCTGTCACTCAGAGAGACTTGCCACTTAGAAAATGTTCCCTGATTATGAAACTTTGGCTGAATAGTGCTTGTTCCTGTCTCCAATGTGAGGTCTGAGGAGAGTCCCAGAATCTCACATCTTCAGCTCAGGAAGCGCCTATGATTACGCACAAGCGTGACCCGTCAACCCGGTCTCACAGTAAGACCGGTTTGGAACTGTTCAGGTTTACGCAGACAATCTTTACATTTAGAATTGGCATACAGATGTAAAATTAATACAGTAAAATATAAAGCATTTTATTTAAATATCCATTCATTATTTTACAAGCACAGAGAGCCGCATCAGATGGATGGAAGAGCCGCGGGTTGTGACATGTTTTCTCCAGGACCAGAGAGGACGCAAACTCGATACATCTCTTTTATTGTGAGGTAATAATTTCTCTGAGTTTTGCGGTTGCGGGCAGGAGTAGACATGCACGCTACGGGTGCGGGCGGGAGTGTAACACACACGTTGCAGTTGCAGACGATAATGGTCAGAAATTCAGTGGGAGCGGGCAGGAGCGGGATGAAGAAAACAGTCCCGCACAAGGCTCTACTGCTGCATTTGTGTTTAAAATTTTTTTAATGAATTTGATTAAAAATAAAGGCGCCCAGCCCGTGCCCGAGGTGATTACACAGTCATTGGCCCGAAGCCTTCGGGCCGTCGGGCCGACCCGAGGGCCTAGGGCTTCAGTGCAGGGCTCTAACTGGTTGCTCCGTAGTGTTTTTGCCTTCTGTTTCACTGCCTGCAGCCATTTCCTGGTTCAGAGCCTGACAATAAACTGGGCAAAATGCCCAGCAACACCATTTTTCATCCGAGTTGTGTTTCTGTGGAGCATACAAGTTACCTTGCACTGTTTACTGATCACCTCATGTCATTTTGTCATGAGTGAAAATCGCACACCCACCTCCCCCTTGCACCTATGAGGGGCGCACCCACTTTCTGTCATGGAGCTGGCATGGGAACAAAACTTCACTCAGATGGGCTGACTCAAACCTGTCATGTTTGGAGGAAGGTACCTAACCCAAGACATGCAGAATGCAACACAGACCAAGAACGGGGGTAAAAAATGATTTTTAAAGAAGGAACTGAGGATGCACAGATAAGTCTGGTTGGTACTGCTATGACAGCTCAGCGTCTGGAGGAGGGAGAACACAGGTGAGCATAGATTCTGATTCAGAGGTCCATTTTAGGCAGAGGTGTTCAGCAGAACTTACTGTGGGACGTGAGGTTGCTGGCTGGAGGAGGGAGCAGGTAGAGAGCCGGGGGAAGCGCAGGAGAGGGAGCACCGGTGGAGGAAAGCGGGGCGTCCTGGTGGATGGGGCACTGGGTTGAGATGAGAGAGGTGGGTTATGGAGATTGGTGAGATGGTCCGCGTGCTGAGTATCCAAATCCTGGAGTCAGAGGTAGGTATCCAAAGGCAAGCGACCACAGCATGGACGTCACTAGGATTGAGATATAGGGGGGGCTTAGCCCCAGGAGCTTGACCTCGAACGTTTTTTGTCACACCCTGCAAAAACTTTGTCAATTAATTCATTATCTGAAGAACATTTAACAAAACCTATTATTTTATCACTTTCCTTTCCTTTCCTACTTTTGTGCATTTTCTCTCTTCTTTTCATAAAAATAACACTTAATCAGTTCATTAGTGGGGTCTATGTTGAAGAAAGATTTTATGTAAGTCCATTAAAAATGTTATATTTCCAAATAAAGCTATTCATTTCAGTCTACTGCACTTAACAGAGGGAAATGTTGTAGTCGTTTATTTGTTTAATTACAACTTGTTTAATTATAAATGTTACTGAAATGTGACAATAAAGAACAAATGAATAATTGTAAAACTTTTATTCTGCCAAATGAGTGTGCAGTTGACAGTTTTAATATATGAATAACACTGCTATGATATGGAATAAAGGAGTATGTAATTAACAATTACAAGACAAAATAACAGTATATATAAAAATATCCAGCAAGTAGTAGAACTTATACTACAGAAAGTCAACCATACAGATACAACTTGACATAAGGTTGCAGGCCAGATGATAATTATAGTTATTTGTTTATCAAGGTTTCTTACCTGTTCACTCCTAAACAGAAAACTGTTCAATTTTGCTTGGGAACTTTGTGCTCAGGTAAATGCTCATAACGGTGCACTCGCCCCTGTTTTTGCTGTAGATCACTGACCTTGACCATGCAGATCTCCTCAGCATCAACCACCTGGTCTCTCTCCTGTTCCTCACTCACTCTCTTAAAAAAGTCTTCGTATATCCATCTAGCCAACACATTGAAAAAATATTTTCAATTCCTAATGCCAAGACAAATGCTACTATACCATTCAGTTTTCACTCACAATAATTGAAACAGCCATTGGTGGATAAATGGGACAGAATATGGACAACTGTTAGCCTAATATAGCCTATGTTTGGTTGGTCATGATGATGGCATTTTCCATAACATCACATCGAGCTGCCAAAATTTATGTTAAAGTTAGACGGGTACAACATCTCCTTTCTTTACCATAGGTAAACATAGGAAATATTAAGCAATTGACAACCCACATGGAAAGAATTCATATAAACATATAGGTTTTAATATATGTTTTGATATAGCTTTTAAATATATGTGACATATATAAAACTGGCTGTTTATTATAGATACATATATGTACCTATAATATAATATATATATATATATATTATAGAAAAAATATATAATATAGAAAAACGGTCAATAATATACACATTCGGCCAGATTCTGATTCAGGTTTTTAGTGTGGAGTGATTTTTGTGCCACCAACTGGAGCGTGCAGTGATAAATCTGCAAGAGCACAACGTTGTATGCAGCCCTCTCTCTGCATGCTCAACTCCGTCTCTGCCTGCACAAATCTCCCTGTTGTTGCTCAACTTGCAATTTACAAAGCAATGTAGCCTCTCCGCCAGCCAATCAGAGAGCTCTCCATTATGCAATCAAAGCATGTCCAGGAAATACTGGCAGGAAAATTGCACTTTTTTCAGATAAAGAGGACTTTATATAATTATATTTAATTAGGTTGATTAACCCTCCTCTTTTCCTGGGACATTTCCACTGTTCACTTCCTTTTACACATCAAGGGATCATTTATGTCTAACCAAACAGAGAAGAAACACTTTATATGTTGAAATTAAAAGTCATTTTTAACTGAAAAGAGTGCAATTTAACAGTTTTAGGAATAGGCAATGTGTCTTTTCTGGAAGTCAAATATGGTCACCCTAATCATGACACATGAATTACAACAAAGTATCTTGCAGGCAGTGGATGGTGACTGGTAGCTAACCAGCAGCAGAAAGCAGTTCTATTAGCTGTTAAATGGGTGTTTTTCTGTAAAGCAGTATTTCCTGGACATGCTTTGATTGGATAAAACAGAGCTGTCTGTGATTGACTGTTGGAGAGGCTACTTGTTGAGGAGAGCAGGGAGAGATTTGCATGTGCAGAATTGATCCCATAGAGAGGGCTGCAGCTGCTGCACACAAGCGCAGAGCAGGTTCTGTTTGTGCAGACTCATTACTGTACGCTCAAGTTGGTGGCACTAAGTCACTCAATGAACTGGCTGGCTGGTTAATCATGTCACTTGGGGAGTTTTCCGACCATTTTACTTGACATCAAAGCTTTTCATTATGGTTTGCGGCATGTAAACATGCTAGTGGAGTTAGCATTAGCATGTCGGTGCGGTAGCATTTTCCACTCTCGTCTGAACTATAACCTTGAAATGTTAACGGTATGCTGCTGTTGCTGTCTTACCCTAATGTGATGTTGAGTGACTTACATGAGCGCTGAGCAGGGTTTGCTCATCGATATATAGGTTTTTCTGTATCGACCCGTCCCCTGACTTGTCAACAAAGCTGCGGGCTTAAGGAAGTGGAGGAAGTTCTTTCTTGATACTTCCTGTGTGCGACGGTGTAGTTCTATATTCATTAATTATTATTTCTGTTTGAGACTAAAAAACTCATGTACCAACTACACGTGTTGTGATTGTGTTCAGCATGTAGATGTGAACAAATAAAAAAAAGTTAACTGAAAAAAATAAAATAAACCAAAATGATAGGGGGGCTTGTGATTATTTTAGGGGGGCTGAAGCCCCCCTAAAACGGACCTAACGACGTCAGCGGACCACAGAACAAGCGGGAATCCTGAAGAAGAGAATTAATCTACAATAAGCTCCAGGCGGTAGCAAAAGTAAAAAAAAAAATCCAAAATACCTAGAGCAAAAATACTAAAGCACAAGAATCCTAGAGATACAAGAGGTTAACTCAAGTGGCGGGGTACTACCAAGCTGAGGCAATCTTCCGGCATTGAATTGTGTCCTCCATCCACCTTAAATAGGAAAACACCCCGCTGATTGCTGATCAGGAACAGCTGGGGCACTCCCTCTCCTGGCAAGAGACTCAAAGATGGTTAGGTGAATGAGAGTACTCACCCCGGCTCATGACAAAACCATGCTGTACAGAGCTGTTTTCTGCTGAGTAGTGCTCCTGGAAAAACCCCTTTAGCTAACCCAAGAAGCTATGAAGGAGCTCTGGGGACTAGGATAGCCCACTCGCACAGCCGACTGGCTCCCGTGCGAGGCTGTAGTCATGCTGGTCGCCTGTGGAGATCTAGTATGGACTGTAACTGTTAAATTACAAGCAGAGCCTCAGACCACTGCGACCACAGCGCTTGCTCCACGGTCGGAGATCAGCAGGACTTTAACTATATGCCAACCCGAAGCTAACAGAGTTAGCCTATAGAAAAGCGGAACGACGGTGGAAGAGGACAGGTCTGGTTGTTCATCGCAAATATTTTAAAGAACTTCTCGAGTCATACAACGAAGCTGTAGAAAATGCCAGGTCTTCTTTCTTCAGCAACCTCGTATGTCAAAATAAGAATAATCCTAAGGTTTTGTTTGATACCATCTCCAGCATCGTGTCTTCTCCTCCGCAGCAGGCTCAGCTATCTTCAGCTGATGACTGTAACAGATTTCTCCACTTTTTTGAAAACAAGGTGCTGAATCTGAGATCCAGCATTCCACCAGCCCTCACCCCCTCAGGAGGAGGGGGGGGGGGGGGTGCCCAGTGCTCCGAGTCTTTCACCTCCTTCTCCCCAATTACACTCAAGCCCCCTTCAGACAGGCCATGAAAAACGGAAATGTTCCGGAATCTGTCCGTAAGACCTTTGTGTCTGAATACAAACATCCGGATAACGTGTTCCGGAATTTATCCGGATGAAGCCCCTAGTAACAGGTCCGGACTTGTTACGGACAGGGTGGCTGCTTCAGACTGGTGAGGTAAAGTTCCAGACAAGAGGGAGGGGGAGGAGGAGGGGACCGGGGGACGCTGTGCGCACCTAGATAGCTCGCTGCTGTAGCATGCGGCGAACCATGGCAGCTCGCCTCCTATGGTACCGTCTAGACGCGCAACGGAGCGCTTCACAGCGCTTCAGTGATTCCTTTAACCATTGAGCTTCATCATCCAGGTCTCTTATGCGTCTTCGTGTACGCAGAATTATGCTTAAGCGCCTCGTGATTTTTATCTTGAGAGGCGCTATAGAAATGATATTTTCTTCTTCTTCTTCTTAACATGGGTCCGATTCTCCCCCCCACCCCACCCCCCCGCCGCCGTCAGACATCTGGAACTTTTCCCTGCTGTGTGAACGCAGCCGAAAGGACAAGTTCCGGTACAAAAGTGGTGTGTCTGAAAACACAGTTCCGGTTAAAAACCGGATTTAATTGTCCGCAAATGTTCCTGAATGTCTGTCTGAAAAGGGCTAAAATGACTTAACCTCAATAATCAGTCAGATGAAACTCTCATCATGCTCATCAGATATCTTAACTCCCTCTGTTTTAGTCGGGTCCCTTGCCTCTATCAGTCCATCTCTGTTGACTATAATCAACAGCTCATTGAGCCAAGGCTGTGTTCCATCTTACTTTAAAAATGCAGTAGTGACTCCTCTCTTAAAAAAAACCAACCTTGACACCAGCTCCACCAGTAACTTTAGGCCCATTTCTAAGCTACCTTTCATCAGCAAAGTACTTGAGAAGGTTGTTGAAACCAAACTCAGATCCTGGTTTTCTAAGTCAAAGGTCTCTGACCCCTTCCAATCTGGCTTTCTGAAGCAGCACTCAACTGAGACTGCTCTAATAAGGGTGCATAATGACCTCCTGATGGCAGCTGATGCAGGGAAATGCTCTGTCATGGTCCTGTTCGACCTCAGTGCAGCTTTTGACACTGTAGACCACAACGTTCTACTAAACAGGTTAAATGCCCTGGCTGGGATTTCAGGTTCTGCTCTAGACTGGCTCTCTTCCTATCTCACTAACAGAACATTCACAGTGAAGTCAGAAACCTTCTCTTCAGATACTGCCTCTCTAACATGCGGGGTCCCACAAGGTTCAGTTCTAGGGCCTCTACTATTTGCATTCTATATTCTTCCCCTAGCTGGCATCATTCAGTCTTTCCCAGACATCTCCTACCACATCTACGCTGATGATATTCAGCTCTATATGTCCTTTATGCCACACCAGTTGGACAGGCTGGCCACACTTGTACTCTGCCTGACCCAGATCAGTAACTGGCTGTCCAGCAACTTTCTTGTCTTAAATGCTAACAAGACAGAGACCCTGATCGCTGCACCCCCGGAACTTCAGCCAAAAATCGAGCAAGAAATTGCCTCTTTTTGCCCATCAGCCAAGGCCAGCATTACAAACCTAGGAGTTATTTTTGATCCAGCTTTAAGTTTAGACTCACACGTCAAAACCATCTCCCGCTCTTGTTTCTTTCAACTGAGAAACATATCTAAAGTCCGTAAACTAGTTTCTACTGCAGATCTGGAAAAAATCATCCATGCCTTTGTGTCATCACGCTTAGACTACTGTAACGCTTTTTACTGGTCTCAGCAAAACCTCCCTCTCACGCCTTCAAGCCATCCAAAATGCAGCAGCCAGACTCCTAACCAAATCCAGCAGACGAGCTCACATCACTTCAGTTTTACAGTCCCTCCACTGGCTCCTGGTAGAATATAGAATACAGTTTAAAGTTTTAGTCCTGACCTATAGAGCTCTTAACAACCAGGCTCCAAGCTACCTATCTGAGCTTTTATCCCCACACACCACCTCTCGGAACCTTAGATCCACATCTGAAAACCTCCTGGCTGTTCCTCGAACCAGACTGAAAATCAAAGGGGACAGGGCCTTTCAGACTATTGCACCCAGACTTTGGAACAGTCTACCTTCAAATCTCCGTCTTTCCAACACTGTAGAGGTCTTTAAAAATCATCTAAAGACTCACCTTTTCATCCAGGCGTTCCCTCCCTAAATGTTTCAAAAAGATGGCTTTGTTTGGGTTCACACCTTCACTTTGTTTATACTCATGATTTTATTTTCTACTTTATCACTGCTATTGTTTTTCTGATGTTTTTATTGGTTAGAGGTATTTGCCCTGATCTTTATCATGTTGTACAGCGCTTTGTGATTTATGTCTGTGAAAGGCGCTATATAAATAAACTTTTACTTACTTACTTACTTTACTATGAGGATTTGCTCACTTCTGGAACCAGCTTCTGGTGGATGAGAGTGGAACTGCAATTTTTCCCACTTCCTTATTTGCTTCAGGTCTGAGAGCCTAGGGTTCCCCCTTATTTGCAACATGTTTCATGACGCTTTCACGTTCTATGGAAAGGAGGTTTAAGGGAGAGCCCAAACACCCTGCGAAGAAAACTCATTTCGAATGAATGTATACAAAATTTCATTCTTTTGGTCACTACCCAAAGTTCGTGACCATAGATACGGTTTGGAACATAGATTGACGGGTAAATTGAGAGCTTTGCCTTTCAGCTTAGATGTGGTGGAACAGGAGATTCTCACAGAACATTTTTGTTGCTTTTATTCTGTTTCATTTTTCTGATTGCTTTGTTGGTTCTTTTCAGAGTAGCAAAGCTTGTTTTACTTTTTTGCTGATAGTTTCAGCTACTGCTGTTGCCTTCATCAGAGCGTCACCGATGTTGGTGGTGTCCCATACATCGCACTGCAGATAAACAGCAGTAGCTAGAACTGTCAGCAAAATGGTAAAACAAGCTTTGCTACTCTGAGTCAAGAAAATACCAGAGAACAATGGAATCAGGAATATCATCATGGATGTAACAGTATGATGCTGTCATGTCAATATGGACCAACACCTCTGAGTACCACTTTTATTGATTTATAACAAAAAGGATTAAGATGATTCTGAAAGAAAATTTGGTTTAATCCAATATATACCTATTAAAGTGAACAATGAGGGTAGGGTTTTTCCCCTGAAATTAAATATCCACTTGTTTAGGAAAGTGCCAGTGGTGCCAGACTTTGGTCTCCTGGGCTGAGAAATCAACCATTCTCATAACATTTTCAGCTGGTTTCTTAAAAATCCGATAATCAGATTCTTCCAAACATAATCCAAGACCTGAAAGGTCTCACGTAACCTTTTCCATATGTTATATAAACCATTCCTGCTTTGCTTGGTATTCTGCTTTCCACTCTTTCAATGAAATGGAAGGCCTTTTGTCTACACTTTCTGTGAGATGTTGGTCTGAACAGAGATGAGAGATAACGGGAGTCTGCAGACAGATCTAGTGCCAAATTAAAGGTTTCTTGTTATGTCGTTTAAGCCAGAGCATCCATCCGTTTATTCAAGAGAAAATAAAGTTTGTGTTCACTTATGTATGTTTGAGTTTGTAAATGTCTTGATTGTGTTATCATAAATGTTGCAAACAGTTTAATCAGTGATCTTGAGCATAGCAGGATTCAAGTTCCTCAAAAAACAAAAAAATCTTACTATGTTTTTACTCAAACTCATGTGAATATCATGAAATCATGGACAAACTGACATTGCTAACAAGCTCCACATAAGGCAGTTTTTGCTCACAAGTAAATCACCCGTTGATTCTGACTGTTGGACTTTATTAAGGGCTTCACAGGATGAGCCCCATAATCTGTTAAAGAGGTATTTCACTCATATTTTTTATACATCCACACTGGTATGCTTTACGAGTCGCACTCTGGGGAAAAAAAACTCTTATGCCTCTGTTTCAGCATGGAGGATTCAGCCAGAGGAGAAAGTTGGTTCAGATGGCAGAGTTTAAAGTCTTATTTCCTGATATTTGGACATCTCGCCTTGGATTGGCCAGCAGCAACCCAGCTCCACAACTGACTCTGTTGGCTTTGCAACACTGGTGTTGGATCTCCAAAAACAGGCCCGAAGGAGTTCTGTTGTGTGGTGGAGTTGCTAATGCTAACAGTTAGCTTCTACTAGTCAAGAGGTTCTCTAGTGTTTCCTAGATGTTAAACCAACAGCAGCCTTCTCCGTCGCGAGTCAATATGGGTGAGCGCATGAATGTTAAGTGACAGTGTGACATAAATCACATTCTCACACCCGAAGTGTTGAAAACTGATGTTGGGTGACCAAGCGTTTGTTTCCGACGTGTCGGGCTGTGCCAGGGCGTCGGTTTCTGATTGCTGCGTGAAAATGGAGAGTTCACTGGATTCTGACCTTTACCCTCTTGCTATTTAACCTCCCCCTCACCCCCATCCTAACCTTCACCCTCTTGCACATGCACTACTTTGTTCCTTGTTGTAACGTCCCTCTCAAACACAGTTGAGAAATAAGGTTAAGGTTAGGATGGGGGTGAGGGGAAGTTTCAATAGCAAGAGGTTAGAGGTTAAATGTCAGTTAAATGTGCGTTTTAACAAGGGTGTCGGAAACTGGCGCTCCGGCACCGCACATTGGCTCACCAATCGTCCTCTTTCGACGCTTCGGGTGTGAGAATAAGTGGATCTGTCAGTACCTAGAGTTTCACCATCTATTTTCTATCAGAAGCTAATTGCGGGTGTAGGAGACTGTTCTCATGTTCAGCCTGTATGTTAAACTCAGAGTGACCAATCATTCTCAATGATAATAAGGAAAAATGGTTTCTCAGTTCAGGACTTGTTTAAAGGCAAACATACAATCAGGAACCAAACCAAACAGGAAACCCACTGATTTTTAAAGCTGTTATAGCAAATCTTCAACAAGCTAGGTTTTCAACACAAACACATTCACAGAACACTCACACCTTCCTTCAGGTATCTTACCAGTCACGCTTGAACCAGACAACTATATTGCCAGAGGAAACCCGAGAGCGCAAAACAGTGGCAGTTTTCTAGGTCCACACATCTTTTGTTGTCTGTGACTTCAAATGGTGTTTTTCTTTTTGGGACTCTGGTTGTTTGTCCTAAAGCTGAAGTGGTAGCAGCTGGCTGTTTCTCCTTCTGATATTATTGAGAGGAAGACCTCACACCAGTGATGTTCTGTTGTTAAAGGACTCAGGGGAATGCGTAAGTGCAGTGGTTTGGTGAGACCGTCAACCAGATGGTCCAATAGTTGCTTTTGGTCCAAAACGTGTTATTAGCGGAGGTTTTTAGACAAATGATAGAAAGCCACTTTACATTTTTTTAATTTCCACATTATATTTATAGCTATACTATGCTAGGTCATTAACAGACATGAAAACAATGTTTTAAGCTTAATTGTTTTCCATATTTGCTATAACAGCTTTAAGTATCTATTTGGAGACATGGAAGTGTGAAAATATCTAAAGATTTTGTGAAGGAATGAGTCAGTCAGAGCATGTAACATAGTTGCAAAGAAAATGAGATTCAACAGATTTCATGTCCTAGTTTACCTTTAATTTCATCTCATTGTTTTTGCAGATTGGATTCCAACTCATCCCCAAATCCTCACATTTCTCACACTGACACATTCTCAGGAACTAAACTGAGAAGCATTTCAGGTGAAGACTCTGGGTTTTCAGAGGAAAATGCTCTTATGTGAATAAGATAACATGAGAGTGAGATTCTGAGACTGAAGTGAACTCACAGCCCCTCTCCTAGACCCCCTGCAGTTTGCCTACAGAGCCAACAGGTCTGTAGGTGATGCCTTCAACATGGCTCTACATTTCATCCTGCAGCACCTGGACGTCCTGGGTACCTACGCTAGGATCCTGTTCATGGACTTCAATACAATCCTGCCAAACCTCCTCCAAGACAAACTGTCCCAGATGAACATGTCTGACCCCATCTGCAGGCGGATCACTGACTTCCTGACAGACAGAAAGCAACAAGTGAGACTGAGGAAGAGTCTCTGACCTGCAGACCATAAGCACCAGTTCCCCTCAGGGCTGTGTTATCTCACCTCTGTTCCTCTTCCTGTACACTAACAGCTGCACCTCCAACCAAGAGTCTGTCAAATTTATCAAGTTTGCAGACGACACCACCATCATTGGACTCATCTCATAGGGATGAGTCTGCATACAGAATGGAGGTCGAACAGCTGGTGTCCTTGTGCAGCCACAACAAGCTGGTGCTAAACGCCCAGATGACAGCGGAGGTTGTTGTGGACTTTAGGAAGCGCAC